>NC_056725.1:112558221-112850213 GCF_019279795.1 Protopterus annectens
ATTCCGGTCATACCGGACCTTTTTCTTTTGTTGGACTTCTGCCAGGTTCTCCTGGGCTAAGCCCATGAGTTCCTTGAGCCTTGTCCTGAGATTTAGGACATATGCCAGAACAGCCTCCTTGTGGGATTCACACTCACCCTCCCACTTATCACAAATCAAATCTAGAGGTCCCCTCACCCTATGTTCATACAGCAACTCAAAGAGTGAAAAACCTGTGGACTCCTAGGGCATTTCTCTCTAAGCAAACAACAGATGGGGCAAGTATTTGCCCCACTCCCTCTGCAAATGCCCGTGGCATGGTCTTTAGTGTAGAGTTTAACCTCTCAACCAGACCATTAGTCTCAGGGTGGTAGGGGGTGGTCTTTGGGTGCTTCACTCCACAGTGCTTCCACAGACAAGTCAGTAGGTCTGACATGAAATTGGCACCTCTGTCAGTCAGTATTTCTTTTGGAAAATCTACCCTGCTGAAAATCTCTAACAAAGCATTTGCCACCTTTTCTGCCCCAATGGAGGGCAGAGCCAATGCCTCAGGGTATCTGATAGCATAATCTATTACCACTAGGATATACTTCTCTGTGGAACTTGGGGTACTCAAAGGTGCCACAATATCCATAACTACCCTCTGAAATGGCACCTTAATCACAGGCAAAGGCATAAAAGAAGCCTTGACCTTGTCTCCTGCCTTGCCTACTTTTTGGCACTGCTCACAGGTCCTGCAGTATCCTGTTACATTTCTGGAAATCCCAGGCCAATAAAAGTTCTGCATAATACGTCTCTTGGTATGCTTTATCCCCATATGACTTGTAAAGGGAATAACATGGGCTGTGGCTAGAAATGGCACTACCAACTGTTGTATTCTCTCACCCTCTAGCCCTCCCTCAGGGGTCCACTCTCTATACAGCAACCTTTTGTCCCTGTATACAGATTCCCCCTTTCCTTGAGAATCAGGTGCCTCACTAGCTACCTCCTTCAGGCTTTGTAATGTAGGGTCTGAGAGTTGAGCCTCTCTGAACTCTCTTTTTGTAACCCTTCTCAGCTCCCCTTCCACAGGAAGTCTGGTATTCTCTGACAGTGGTGCCTCACTGTCAGCCTGGGTATTATTACTCGCCTCTGCCCTTGCAGTCACTCTGTCCAAGGGAACATCAGTACCCACAAGCAGCTCTGGCTCACCTTCAGTCTCACTGCTACTGGGTAGCCCTCTCTCCCTAAAGTAGCCACCTGACAAGTCCTGGCTACAAGTGTGCGGTCTGTCTGGGTCCCCCCGGCTACCAGACCCACATGCTTGTCTCCAAGCCTGACTGTGTGTCACTGCATGCACACAAAGTACTGCATTATCAAAATCATTCCCTTTCAGGACCTATGCGGGGGTATCCTCAAATACACCTACTTGCTTGCTTCCTTTCCCACCCTCCCAGTCAAGGTGACCCCTGGCCAAAGGTATTTAGAATGGAGTCCCTCCTAATCTCTGACTGGAGTAGACTGCCCAAACAAGTAGTGCTCCTCTTTAACCATTGCTGGTTTCACAATAGTTAGGTCAGAGGCTGTGTATCCCTTAGCAGTGGCCTGTTTTCCATCTACTAAGATAGGATATAACCTCTTGAGGTAGTTTGATACTCTTGTTGTCTCCAGACAACTTATTGCTAGCATTCTGTCATTCCCAGTTACTGGCTCTCTCACCTTTTGTTCCCCATCTTGCTTCTGTGGGCATCTATATGCTAATTGGCCCCACCGGTTGCATTTAAAACATTTAACTCTTGGTCCTGGCCATGTACCTGAACTAGTGGCTTCCCCTGATACTGGTGGACTTTGTTGGGGTGGTTTAGGCTGCCCACCATGGGTTACCTTAGACCCATCTGTAGCACTGGGTATCCCTTTCCTGTGCAGTGATCCCCTGCTTGCTAGGTATACATCTCCCTTTTTCCCCAATTCATCTGCAGCATTGCATTGCCTATCTGCCAACCAGATTCTCATGTCCTCAGGCAAAGTGCTAAGGTCTTGCTCCCTCACCAAAAAGTCTGCCAACCCTTCAAAAGTGGTGACCTGACACCCATTCACCCAGCTATGAAAATAAGTGCATAAGTCAGCAATATATTCACTACACACTTTCCTCTGTCTTGCATCTATGGTCATGAAACATTTTTCTATAAGCTTCAGGTGTTAACTTAAAACACTCTAATAAACAATTTTTAACTGCATTATAATTTAAGCAATCAGTGTCAGACCATTTGGAAACAGCAGTTATGGCTTTAGCATGGAGTAAGGAGGTCAGAAACCGTACCCAGAGCCCGTGGTCAACATTATACTGTTTACATACCATTTCAAACATATGAATAAAACTATCAAAATTATCACCCTCTGTAAATGGTGGAAGAAATTTACCGACCTTTGTTGCTTCTGGGGTTCGGTTACTCCCTTCCCCATTACCTGCATGACCCTGGTGAAGAGTCAGCATCTCCCTTTCATGTTGCCTCTGCTTCTCATCTTCTATAGTCTCTTTGCTGATTTTATTTCTAAATGTTTGGCCTCTACTTCAAGTTTTTTTAACTCCAGATGGATTTTTAAGTCCTCTGAGGCAAAGTTGAACTGTCCATTTCTTGAGCGTTCTACATCCCCAAGGCTATTCTGGTTGTCCTCCTGGTTTCTTGTCTGTGATGCAGCTGTGACTAAAGTTACAATCATTTCTGCTTTTGTCAGGTTGGCATGCACCAGTCCTTTGTCTTGGCACATTTCAATGAACTGGCTCCTTGTCAGACTGCCATACTCCTCTGCTGACATCCTTGCCTGCTCTCTCTGACTAACTAAGCTAACAAAAAATAAATAAAACTATTGTGATATGGAACTCTGAGTGTTCAGTGTGTGGCTGCTTCAGAGTACAAACACCTTCCATAGTGACCACAGGCTACAGGAGTTCAATATCCACACCACTGTATTTTAATATGTAATGGGTGATCTCACCACTGCCAACCAATAAATGTGACACCCCACCACTGGACCACTAATCAAGGAGCCTCAATCCTCACCACTGGCAACAGTGGGAGATGTACATTGGGAGATTAACAAGTACAAATAGTATTTCCAGATGCAGCTTCCCGCATCAAGTGCAATTTCCCTTAAGTGCACACAGAGACCACAGTCAGTCCTGGGCTTGTTTCTCCCTCTTTCTCCAGATCACCAGTAAGATTCCCCACTGGCAGAGCTATAGAGTTGAGATCTCAGCTGAGTAACCAGGCCAAGATCTACAGCACCCTCTCTGTCCAACCAGTGCTTCGTGTCTCTGCCCAAGTAGCTGACACACACACCCTTTGGGGCTTGATTTACACACACACACACACACACACACACACACACACACACGCACGCACGCCCGCACACACACACACACACACACACACACACACACACACACACACACACACACACACACACACACACACACACACACTACTAGCTATGCCCCCTTCTGCCCAGAGTATAAGGTTGTTTTCACTGCCACCAGTCACTCCTTATCAGCTACTTTTATGTCCTTAACAAAGGATGTCCAATCTTACTATGCAATGTTACCATCAATACAAGTGGTAGTTTGACCAAGAGCAAGGCTATTAGGAGTGCCCACAGTGTCACCAAATAAATATATAAGTACTCTCAGAACTTAAATATTTCTAGACAGATCAACCACAAAGAAAGGTTTAAATATCTTTAATAATAAATAATAAAAGACCAAGACAATCCTAAATATATATTTACAGTTACATCGGAGTTCAAAATCACAGGAAATATTTAAAACAACATTGCAGGACAGTTTCAAATAACTAAAGAAAACATTCCTGAATATATCTAAGAGAATTACTATAACCTAGAAATTTACTCAGAGCAAGGCAGATGTGGTGATTGGATCTTGAAGTTGTCAGGTCCAAAACAGAATACAGAATGCTGTTTCTCACTAAGAGACTTTCCAAATTAATATCTCAAATATTACCACTGGGATAACCTGCAGAACATCATCATTGCTTGTCATCTGACTCCGAGTTCCCACGCCCAAAACAAACATTGATGGCAGCTGGTAGAATTTACCATTTACCTGAGAAAATACATAGACCTTAGATCTTATGCAGATGGTGGAAGTCATAAAACAATTGCATTCCTTCACACTTCAAAACTAGTAATTATTTCACCTTAAAGACAATAGAGAAAGCACCTTAGTATAGACATTGTGTCTTTTGCTGCACTGAAACTGAAACATAACATCCTTTTATGACCTGGCCATAAAATAATTTCATTTCTGTCATTTCTCTGAAGCCAACCTCCTGTATTCCAGCCTTCACTGCCAAAATATACACACCCAAACAGCCACAATAGTGCATGTACATTTCTGCTCCCCTCCAGCAGGGTACACAGTGGACACATTTCAAGCACAAGTACTCACCGATGACATACAGTTATCCACAAAATTCCAGGCAGCCATGCCGGCAGTATCCCCCTCGTCACACCTCTATATAAATCATGTTGATATTAGTGAATGACATATAATTATTTACAATCTTCCAGCTAAATGGGCTGGCAGTATCTCCTTTTGACACACTGATAACATTGTATTTGGTACAGTCTGAGTTTTTACTTCCTGCGTGTACTGTTCTCACAAATAACACTGATAACCCATCCTTTGACCATTGTCACTACACATCTACATTGCATCCTTTACTTGGGATAAAAATTACAGCATTCTTCAATGATTTCCAAATGCACATATTTCTTAATTAGGTTGTGACTCCTTTTTAAGCCATTTGCCAAACTCAGATATTGCTAGAAACATCACCAAATCTGCTCTTCTCCCTTTATTATTGTGATTCTGTATGAAATTCTCTACACTTACTCTGCCATTTTATTTCTTAAAAGATTACTTCACTTTTTTATAAACATGTTTCTGCAAAAGCTATCGTCATATTGCTTTAATGTCTCATGTCATTTTTATGGTGTGGAGGTGGGGCAGGTTAGGGTGATTGCCATATTTTGTGGCCCTTGAGCCACCAACTCCAAAAAACAGTGGAATCCTGCATCAAAGTCACTCCACCAATAAAGCGCAAAGTATATCCAATAAAAATGGCGAGACTCCACAACAAAAGCAAAAAGACAAGACTTATTTGATCAAGATTTATTAAAATGCATACACAGGTTGCCATTTTTATTTTTGTTTTACCCAAGTTACATATTTATATCAGATTGCAAAAGTGGCTAAGCATACTGAAAGGCCAACCATGTAGTGTCTTTGTTCTTCCACAGAGGCGTTCTGCTTTACACAATAGCCAATAGACTAATAAAACAAAACTCTGAAAGCTCTTTGGGGAAGTTTAAAAACATATTTTGTATGATAATTTACTTAGCATTTCAGAGTCTACAGGGAAATGAGAGTTAATTGATCCCTCCTTTTTGCAGTTGGAGTTTCATTTAGACCAAGAGGCCCAGATGTTGATAACCTTGCCCATTCTAACTCCCCCATTCCACCACCCTTATTTTTGATATATTTCAATATAGATTTATGCTGCAGTGGGGGTACTGTTAAATCTAATATCCAATGTGTATCATACAGAATTTCGTTCAGACACTCGGATTTTGTGTTGTAGACGTGTTACCTTTCAAATGAAACATTAACTGATAACATAATACACATAATATATCACTTTATTCCAAAGGAATAATGTGTTTTTAAACTATGCATATTTCTGAGACCACATCATGTTAACAGTATTCCATTAATCATTTGTTTCAGCTAGTGCATTGTAATTATGGACATGATAAATCTATTCATTGGACAGAGTTGTGTTTTTTCTCACTGATAAGAACAGCAGAATAAAATCATACTGCATCGTCAGCTCTGGAGAAACATGCTGCGCTCTGCGTAACTAATTTTCCCAAGAGAATCACTTCAGTACTGTTATGTATTAATTGTTGAAGAAATTACATTATACTGAGATGCCTCAGCTCACAATAAAAGGTTTAAGCATTACCATCACAGTACCAGACAGTGGCAGACAAGGTGAGAGATTCTGTTCACTGGTGATATTCATTATTATGAGGGGACAAAAAGTTAGCTATAATGCAACTCTTATATGCACTTCCCTTAAAAAGATGGGTTTAGCAGTAGCAGGTGAAAATATTTCCATAGTTATTCCAAAAAAAAAAAAAAAAAAAACCCAATGTACTTTAAAGAAAGAAGCAGGGAAATTCTTGATAAAGTGAGTAGTTTTAAAACCTGGTATTTTTATTGAGTATAGAAACAGTCATTCTGACATTCTGAATAAGAATGGAGGAAACTGTTTCTACTTTTATAAAATTAGCTAACTAGCAATGAGAATGATCTGACTATTAATTTTGTATTAAGTCTTTAATAATGTCATAAAAGAAAGCTTAGGTGTTGAAGTTTAATATTTTCATCAGCAATCTTTTTATGGAAAAATCTTTTTGCTGTCTTTGAAAACCACACTATTTTAGTTTATCTTTGTATTATTTGCTTTCTGTGAGCAGTCTGGCAAGGTTCCAGTACTGGTGGGTTGCAGAGATGAAAAGAAAGCAAAGTGTGGATAAAACGAGCTGCTCAGACTCTGCCAGTGTGCTCACAGAAGTTCTGAAAATCAAATCTAAGTTAAGAGGTCTGTAGATCTGTTATAACATGCTATGTTAACTAAAGCTTCACAGACCCCTGGAGGTTTACATTTGAATGCTTCAGAGGGAAACTCTAAAAATTATACCTGATTTCATATCTTTGAACCCACATTTTGCTCTTTTTGTAAGGGTAGTAGGGCTGAATCTTTGAAACAAATGTTGAATCATGTATACTTTTAACAAGATGCCTACATTTATGCCAGTTTCCATGGTAGAAATGAGGCCAATAAAACAACAAATAAAACAATTTGTAAAATATTAAGTGACAAAAGCCCATTCAATCAAGAATAATAGACAGGCCAGAGGCTGGCAAATAAAATATATTTATGATTTTCCCACTTTACAAAAAGCATTGTGACACATAGGTGTATAAACATTGTTTTAAACTTTTCATGAGACAGGTAATTGCTGCCAATTTTAAGTTATTTTAGAATAAAGCTGTTTGACTTTAACAGATGAAAATAAAACCTCAGACAAAGAGCTGTAATTCAATTGGTTTTCAAAATGCAGCAACGTTAGGTCACAGTTCAAAACACAGTCATCAGCACTTCATAGTATTTCTGTAGTTATGTTGTAGAGCTAACACATCAGCTAAGGTGGTGCTGGCCTCTTCAAAATGTGTACCTTACCCATACATTCTTTTCATTATTGTCTTCACCTGTGGCTTCCTCACTTATATGAAACCTTAATTTTAAGGTAGTGCTAAGGAAGAGTGTGAGATTTGATGATACTTACTACCCTTTAGTTCATGCCATTTACCCTAGAACTGCTTAAAATGTGGGTGCCTAGCAAGTCTTGCTGTGACCTAGCTACCAGATGTATATTTACCCTGACCAGGAAATGGAGGACTGAGGTTTACAAATGCAGAGATGGAAAGAGAAGCCTTAGCATGTGTTAATCTAGTCATGTGTGCAACAGTAAAAGCAAACAACTGTAAAACCAACAAACAAAGTAACATGTGAGCTGTTAGGACAGTTTCAGCTGAGCCATTGCCAGACAGCATGGTCAGTTGTAACCAAAATGGTTCATCTGAGAAGGTAATAGTGGAGAAACTCTAAAAGCACCTGATGACCAGTCACTTAGTGTATTAAAAATGAGCAGCAGCACCCGCTAAGTAACTACATGTTGTGCTTCTTGTGTGCTAACTAACTGCTTCAGACAAGGCATCGGAGGCATCTGTTTGTACCAACCACTTTGTAAAAAGTGTGGCGTGATGTACACATGAGGCATATGCAGAGTGAAGCTTGCAAATTAGTGAATGGTCTTTCCATCATGTCTGTGTACTTCACAAATATAAGGCAGCAAGCAAGTCTGTGAACATAACCATCACATTGCAGTGAAGGATAACCCTCTCGTAATAATCACTCAGATCCATCTGGAGTCATGGCCACTGGTCAAGGGCAGCCTTGTATGTCCTCTTGCTTTACAATGTGTGACTATACTAGAGGCTGCCTATAATATACTCTAAGCACGGAGTCTGTTCTGTACCATTTACTCATATGGCTAGGCTTCCCATAAGTCCAGTCTCCTGGAAGGAGTTGAGAATCACCTGAATCTTGGGTAAGAATGATGTCTAGCCTTGAGCACAGATGCCCATGTCTTCTAGGTATTCCACTGGAAATTATCTATGTGGCTGCAGCAGTTCTATTCCCCAGCAAAATACTGAAACTGTTTAGGCAACTAAGGCAGAAGGATGCATATTGAAAGAGACTTTCATGCCTGAAGAAGCCAATGTTTTTCTTCTGCTGTTGTGTTATAAGTACATTCCAATATCCTTTCATGAGACACAAGATTCCTGGCAGGTTCTAACCACTCAGTAAAGTCACTGATGCAAGAGATGGGGTAGGCACTGAACCACAAAATTGATCTGTGCCAGTTGAAATGTCTGCAAAAATAAAAATAAAATGAGCAGATCTCTCAGGTATGGGTGTTAGTAGTCATGAATTCTCTACTCACTGTATATTACTCAAGCTTTTGACATTCCTGCTCATATTTATAGTTATATAAATATGTGAACTGGGTTACCTAACTGGGTTGTGGCTCATTTTCAGTGGTGTACGGGTAAAACTTTCTGGTTAAGTGACTTGCTTGTATTTACAAATAAGGAAAATGGAGACAGAATCAAACTTAGGACTACAAAATCACACTTGTTAGCAGATCATAGCCTTAATCTTCTGTGTTTTTGGAAAAAGAAGTGCAATTCTGTTATGAATTAAAGAAATGAAAGTATTAAATGAGTATATGTTAACTGTAAGTTATACTAATAAATATATAACTTTGTTTCTAATAGTCTAATTAGGGATAGTCAAATCAATCATTAGAATGAATTTCATCATTAAAATGATAGATTTTCATCAACCAAGGAAGTCATTTATAATTTCATATTGCATTGCTGCAAAATAGCCAAGAAAGCATGTCCTTTGTATGGAAAAGGTTGCTTAGCTTTTTTCCTGATGACTGGAGAGAGTTATTGGCTAACATAATGTCAGATTGTATACCGGGACTTAACTATTAAATGCATGTTACAGGCGGCTAGCAGATATTTTTTCTGTTACACAAGAACTGTAACATGTTATAGTGGTATATTTATTTTTAAATTTTGTTGCTGGGTATCAGTATCTCGATATCTAAATACTGAACACCCACTATACCGAAATAGTACAAAACCAAATGTCACTATGCAGAAAATTCAAAATACCAAATTTTCAGCAAGTGACGTTCAGTTCTGTAATATAACATCCACCACAACATCACAAACACCACATCCCCCCAAACCTTTACTAAAACACCAAACACACAAACCTATAGAACCTATGCATAAGCAGGGGGGCTGACCCCCCCCCACGACCCAACTACTTACTGTACATATAACATCTCCAAGGGTGTGCTATCATGGAAGACACAAAAAAACTCCCGCTAAGCACCCTACATTTACTTCACACACCATTACACACACACTGGAAAAACACACAAACTACACATTCAAAAACACACCGCCTTCAACAGTAACAAACACACACACACACACACACACACACACACACACACACACACACACACACACACACACACACACACACACACGCACACACACACACACACACACACTCACCCATCTAACCCAACCAACTCCCAAAACATCCCACAACACTATATAACAATAAACCCTACCCAAAACAACTTACCTGAATCTCCATACACATCCACACACTGTCCTCCATATGTCACTCCAAAACCACAATGCACTGCAAACACAAACCACAACACACCACCCCAACAGCAGATTCGGTAATGTAACACTTGGTAAGGTGCAGTTTCGGTTAACTGCACTTTCGATAGTTTAGTCTCGAGATACTGAAAGTCGATCTTTCAGTATTTTGAGATTTAGAATGGATCCTATATATATATATATATATATATATATACATATATACACACACACACACACACACACACACACACACACACACACACACACACACACACACACACACACACACACACACCTTTTCTTCTTAAGGTGTCATCCTTGTATCAGTATCTTAAATTCCATTACTACAGCATTCTTTATCAACCTTAACAATAAAGGGCTTAATGAACACCCTTTTGTTACTCTGTTTTTTATTTTAACTCTGTTTCCCAAACAACTACATACACAATGTACTAGGTAAGTATTCTCATATTTCTTTTTAAAATTAACCAATTCCTCATTAAACCCATACCCCGGGATTCATGAAGCTTGGCGCAAGGATGGCATTAGCCTTGCGCCGACCGTGCGGCATAGAGATGGCGCAGCAGCACCACATGCATATTAATGAAGGCGCGCTGCCGTAACGGCCATGTGCATAGGAAATGTGTACGAATGCAGGGATTGTGTCCAAGCACTGCACGGAGGCGTGAACATGTCGGCTGCATACGTGCAACCTAAAATGCTGACTAGTACAGCCTGCCTCTAATAGTAATCACTCCTGTTAGTGTCCGTGGATACTGAAATGTATGCAAAGCATACAAGACATCATTGCGAACACCACAATAAGAAGTAAACACAAAGGCACATAGCTGAATATTGAGTTCCCGTCCCTCTAACAAAGATATTTAAAACCCCATGCCTGTATTCCATTGTAGTCTTGCTAGTTATACCAAGTGGAAGTGAAACGCATTGTGTTAGTGCACCGCCAATTGCCAAGCCTAGCCCAATGGTTTGGGTTACCACCTGTCCCACATTGTGAGGGACAGTCCCCCTCTAGGCAGGTGTGTCCATACCAAAATCATAATAAATGTGAAATGTCCTGTGATAGTAGGACATAATTATGTCCCATATGTTATGTAATAGTCCCATACAGTACGTATGTCCATATATAAAATACCTATATGTTACAAGAAACAGAATAAGCAAGTAAACGAAACAGAATAAGCAACTACACTGCTGCAACAATAAAAGCTTATAAGTAGGCATGAAACTAAAGTACTATCCTTTGTAATGACCGTGGGTATGTATTGGCCTGTAAACTCAGATGTGTGCCAAGAAAATGTCCCATCCAGGTCATATGAAAAGGTAGCAACCCTACCAATGGTCAGAGCATTTGCCCAATATCTGCCCATTCGCGGTCCAAGTCGTCCTTGCCAGGGCGGCCCACAGATGAATGGGTATTACCCGGGTCTACCTACCATGTCATGAAAGATAAGTATTTGCAAGTACCTATGTGTGTGAAGTACAGCATGTGGATGATCTGAAATGTTAGTGTAGACCTCACAACCATATTGGTCCCAGAGATATGTAGTTTAGGCAATGTGTTCTGTTGACTGTGCCATGGGCCATCAACTAGAGAAGGGATGAATGTTGTTTGTGGAATATGGGGATGGGGGTAACGGGTAATGTAATAATTCACCAAGGGGAGACTGGGTTGGATGTACAATAGGTGAACTGGAGGTCTATGAGGGAGTGGTGGGTGAATCAGGAAGATAACCAAAGAACAAATATACACATCCGCAATACAATCCCACAAGCATGTGAACATTAAAATGTGCAATACACATGTACAGAAATGTTACCGGCACATACCCACATAATGGTATGGCCTGAACTGAGCCATCCAACCCCAGCACACCTGGATACATAATTGAATACCCATCACCCCTTCACGGCACCCCCCCCCCCTTCCTGAACATTCACCAAAACCAGCCATACTCAGGCTGCTAGATAGGCACGGCCATATCTGCACATAGTGACCACTACCCATATCTAGTAGGCAGTCTCACCATAGGCATTCTCAGGATTGCAAACTATGTATCCCTTGCATGTATAACCCTACCTTACAGACGTAAAGCAAAGATGGTCATCGGTCCCTACAATTTTTGGATATCCCTCATGGGATATGTATCTGTTCTAAACATTAGACTTGGTGTCATGACACAATGTCCAGTCCTGTATAAATTTGGACACAAGTTTTATGAGCAGTAGTTGCCCACAAGACTGCTCAGCCTCCAGCCAGTCCGGCAGAACCTACGACCCGGGATTAAACACCTGTCCGTGAAGTACATCTCCCCATGTGCATTATCGGGAATATATACCTTACACATTCACATAGTGGCAGTCAGATATAGGGTGCTTAAGGCACTTTAAAGCAGACGTAAGTAGGGTTACCACCTGCCCCACCTTGCGAGGGATTAAACACCTGACCGTGATGCACGTCTGCCCATGTGCATTATCAGGAATATATACCTTACACATTCGCATAGTGGCAGTCGTATATAGGGTGCTTAAGGTGCTATAAAGCAGACGTAAGTAGGGTTACCACCTGCCCCACCTTGTAAGGGACAGTCCCTTTTTGGGTAGTTGTGTCCAGATCAAATATAATGCAATGGCAAATGCCCTGTGATTGTAGGAAATATGTCCCATTTTTCATGTAACAGTTGCATAAAACAGTTATTTATGTAAAATACTCAAAGTTACAAGAAACAGATGAAGCAAACAAACCGCTACAAGAATAAGCATTCATTTAGGCAAATAAGTAAAGTTCTAACCTTTGTACTGACCGTGGGTATGTGTTGGCCTGTAAAGTCTGGTGTGTGTCCTGAAAATGCCCCGCTTTGGCCATATGTAAAGGTGGCAACCCGAGACGTAAGCGGGTATGCAAGCGTGTATGCGAGACGGTAGGTGGCGGTGATTCAACGGTATGGGAAATGTGTATGTACAGACTGATATATATACACACACACACACACACACACACACACACATATATATATATATATATATATATATATATATATATATATATATATAGACTGCGGTGGTGGTGCTGTGGTATCGTTGTCGCCTCACAGTAAGACGTTGTCCCGTTCGATTCTCAGCTAGAGCGTCTTCTGTGTGGAGGCATATGTGAATGGGGTGTGCCTTTGTTGAAGGTTGTGTGTCAGGGCTGGTAATCTGGTACGTAAAAATCCACTACCAAACATTAGCGGACCGGAGTTCCGCTGTGGCGACCCCTAACTGGGAAAAGCCGAAAGACATAAATATAAATATGTAGATATGAAGAATGAACATGGTCACAATATAAGAAATCCCTGTAATAATTAGTGCTGTTATATATCAAGATGGCCATAGGTGAGCATACCTCTGCATCCCCAACCACAGGTAGGACACTAAAAGTGGAACGAACGATCTCCCCTTGCTATGTCTGACTTTCATCTAGGTACAGGGCAGTCCCGGTCCCCAGTCGGACAAGCCTAAACCCAGAAGACCATATGAACACCCTGACAATCGACCACCCGTATGTGCCAGGACTATAGGCTGTAGAGGTCTGAATATCCTTGGAGTGAGTCAACATGTGGCACGAGTCTAGAGCAGTAGGGAAAGGGAATGGTGCATGTGTAGTGGTGCGTTTTTCCCAACAGGTAAATGGATCCCTGCTGTGTAAGTGAAGTGATGAGGCATGTGTTCGGGTAACTATGCACCATGGGTATACATATAAATGAGGCAGAACACCAATAGTGTAGTGGTTAGAGCATCCGCTTAATGAAAAGGCATTCACGGTTCAAGGTCAAAAATAGCACATATCATTTTCCTTGTGGAATGAATGTTGCTCTGCTTTAAAGCCGACATTTAAACATGTAAAGGTGAACGTGTGTATCACATGGGGCTATTAACCAGATCATTTCAATCAAAGTGGTATTGTCATAATGTATAAGGCACAAATAAGCATAAATAAGTGACAGTAGACATATGTAACGCACAGCAAGCATAGGCGAGTGCACCTGCGTGGGTGTAAGCAGCTCCCAGCATAGGAAATGTATGTTTGTATGTACAGATGTAATATATATACACACACACACACACATATATATATATATATATATATATATATATCTACACACACACACACACACACACACACACACACACACACACACACACACACACACACATACATATGTGTATATAGATATATATCTACATACATGAGCTATATATATATATATATATATATATATATATATATATATATAAAGAATGGATGTTGTAACAGTAAAGCATACACAAGGGATGTGAAGGGAATCAAGAGCAATGTTGGTATTATAAAATGCTTTCAACGTATGTCATAAAAAGCTGCCCAGGAGTGAGCAGAGCACTGCTACTCACACCACAGGCAGGGTATTACCAGTGGGAGTAACATCGTTGAATTGCTAGGTCTACTTTACACACAGACAGAATGTAGTCCCATGCTGGGACCTCCAAAAACTGGAAAGTGCAAATGGCCGTTTTCCATAACCCTAGGAAAGGCACGTATGTGCAAATATACATGGTGGGAGACCCTGTGAATACACGAGGCGGGACAGAATGTGTGTAGGGCCCCAAAAGCCCTGGAGAGGGAAATGTGTAAAGGTGTGTCATGGCTGTGAAAACAAGTGGATAATGGATGTTACGCATGTAAATTTAACACGGGTGGGGTGGAGGAATTATGGGTATGCAATTATAGATCCAGGCGTGCCAGGGTTGGATGGGCCGGTTCTAATGGACCGCCCCGTGGAGGTCAGCTAGGTCGTAATAGGTATATATGCATACTCACATGCAGACAACAATATATGTTGACGTACAAATTCTGTAACACATGCATTTCATTTGTTGACATAAATAATAGGAATGTGCCCAAACAAACATTGACAGTACATGGAATAATAGGCTGTGCAGAAGAGGGATGGGTCGAATCACACTGTCACATTCCAATTACCATCAGTAATCCGTACATGAACATATAGCGGCATCTGTCTGCTGTATAACGTGCTACATACCGATTACAAGATAACTGGAGTGTGTCAGTGTTATAATGAATAAGGCACTAGTATGCTGGTGAAGCTTATAAACACCATTATGCATATGTAAGTGCGTATGAGCGGGGAATGTATTGCCACACTGATGTACATATATATATAATTTTATATACATATATATATATATATATATATATATATATATATATATACACACATATATATATATATATATATATATATATATATGACAGCAAGATATGAATATACATGTATGAATAGATATGCAGATATGTCTGTACATATTAATGTAAATATATATATATATATATATATATATATATATATATATATATATATATATATATGTTACAGTGAAATACACATGTATATACCTAGGTTATGTTACAGCAGTTATGGGTAACATGTTTAGACAGGGCATATGTTGGTGGGAGGTCCACTCAACAAATGTCTACTTACCCCCCCCCCCCCCCCCAGCTAGGCCGGTGAGACATACAGACACTCAATAAAGGTAAATACAACACTGCTTCCCAGATCACCAGCAGGAAACTACCAGTGGGAAAAATCTACAAGGTCTACACTTTAAACATGGACAGCGACATCCTTTGCGGGACACCAAAAATTTGGTACCTTCAACCAATGGGGGAACACTATTACGACCAGGATGTAGCTGTACACGGAACAGTAGGTTGTGAAAGTCTGATAACACATGGGTTGACACAACGTACTACATGTGTCCTGACATGGGGAGAGTGGGCAGTGTGTAGGGGTGTGTTCATATCCCACCTGTGTCCACTAGCACCCACAGTAAGGATGAGTGCTGTAGAGTAGTGGCAAGTGGGGGAACTATGGGTATGCGATTATGGGGCTAGGCATGCAGGTGTTGGCTGGCAGACATGTATTAGGACCTTCCCCATGGGTGTAAGTAATATTCTGATGCGGGTATAGCAGACGCCCATACCTCCCAAACTGTAAGAGCACATCAACTGGACAGTCCGTAAACCATTGGGGGAATGCATAGGGACCATATCATTGAACTGTCCCTGATTACCAGGGACACCATGATTACGAATCAGAATCTTAACACAGTCTCAACTAAACCATCCTAGAACTAGTGATATTAGGGGGAAAGGTGGCGGAATACACGTAATGAATAATGACAACATGTAAGAGTCATAAACTGCATGCACCTCAGACAATGCGTATGAAGTGCTCTGTGTCTGTCAATGTGTCAGGTTACTAGCACCAACCTTCTAAATGTGTCCCTGAGGTTGTTATGCAGTGCCCCTGATTCAGTGTTTATTCTTCCCCATTCGTATGAGTGGTCTGATAGTTCCCCCAACTACCACAGAAAGTTGATAGAATAATAGGTTTGGGGTTACCACCTGTCCACCTTTGCGAGGGACACTCCCCTGTGGGAGGTTGTGTCATGCATAATAACTGTAATTAAGGCAAATGTCCTGTGATTTAGGGCAAAGACTACCTATACTGTCTGTAGTAGTAGCATAAAACAATTATGTTCTTCTGAAACACCTAAATGTTATAGGTAACTGTATAAGCAACTATAATGCTACAAGAGTATCATTTTATTTAGGCAAAAAGTACAGTTTTGTACCTACCATAAATGTAGATGTTCGAGGATTCCATTGCTGCAGTCCTGACTATTGGGTATAGTCCGCGTCCCAGTCGGCCCGAATACCAGAGTATAAGGCTGACGTCGGTCAGGGCGCATTAGACTGGCACGTCACAGCAACGCCAGGGTACTAATGCGCATGACCGACGCCATATCCTCAGTCTTTTCTTGCCCCAGATGTCAGAAGACCCAAAAGACAAGTCCCAAAACAACCTGCACCAAAAACATGTATAATATATACAACAATATATGTATATAAAAATATAAGCATGTAAACTCACCTGCACAACCACCCTAAACACAGAGGGAAGGAGGGAGTAGAATTGGACTGCAGCAATGGAATCCTCGAACATCTACATTTATGGTAGGTACAAAACTGTACTATGTTCTTCGTCTTCCATTGCTGCAGTCCTGACTATTGGGTAGAATCCCAAAGCAGAGGTAAGGAGGCTGGCAAATTATAAAGTAGTACGAGCTGACAACATGCCTTGTAAAACAGCTGTGGCAAAACCAGCCCTAGTCTTAGAGTATATAGGAAGGTGATAATGCCTAGAAAGTATGCACTGAACTCCAAGTAGCTGCTTCAGAATATCCTTAGTTGCCACCCCCCTTAGAAATGCTGTTGAAGTGGCAGTAGCCCTAGTGGAATGAGGCCTAATCCCAGCTGGTATCTCCTTGCCATGATGGGAATAACAAAATGCAATGCAAAAGCCAATCCACCTAGAAATAGTTTGTTTTGACACAGGCTTGCCCTGTGAACTCAAAGCAAAAGAAACAAGTAACTGCTGAGACTGCCTAAAATCCTTAGTCCTGCTCAAATAATAACGCAATTGCCTGTGTACATCTAAAGTGTGCAAAATCTTTTCCCCTTTATTTTGAGGATCTGCAAAAAACGTAGGCAAATGAATAGTTTGGTTTAAAGCCACACTAGAAACCACCTTAGGCATAAAGGAAGGATTAGTACGTAATGATACCCTGTCCTTATGGAAAATCAAAAAAGGCTCTACTGCCATAAGGGCCTGCAACTCAGACACCCTTCTTGCAGAAGTAATAGCCAACAGAAAAGCAGTCTTCCATGACAAATATTTCAATTCAGCAGTAGCTGCAGGCTCAAAAGGTTGTAGAGTAAGTTTTCCAACACAAAATTGAGATCCCAAGCAGGAGTAGGAGCTCACATTGGGGTCTTATATTCTTTGCCCCTCTAAGAAACTGCTTGAACAAAGGATCAAAACAAAGGTGGGTCACAATCATAGTGAGCTGAAATTGCTGCAGCATGAATCTTTATGGAAGAGAAGGACAATCCTTTGTCCAATAATTCAGTAAGATATTGAAGAGCCACACTCAAATTAGGCTCTGAAATCTCCAAATTCTTTGCTGTACTCCAAAATAAAAATCTCTTCCATTTTTCGTACACTCTCCTTGTACTAGGCCTTCTAGCTTCCATAATCACATTTAAAACTTGTTGAGGAAGTTGAGACCTGCTGTGTTTCAACACAGAATATGCCAGGCTGTTAGATGAAGAGAGTGAAGCTTGACATTGAGCAGATGACCGTCCTTCTGAGATAACAGATGAGGAATCAGAGGTAAAGGCCATGGAGGCTTCTTTACCAGACTCCGTAGTAGTGGGTACCAGTGTTGCCGAGGCCAATCTGGAGCTATCAAAATCATCCTTGGCCTGTCTTGTCTGACCTTTAATAGTACCTTTGGAAGAAGCGGTAGAGGTGGAAAGGCATACACATGAAGGTTTTTCCAACTGAAAGACAGAGCATCCACTTTCCAAGCTGTGTGATGAAACCCCTTTGTGCAATACTTTGGCAGCTGGTGGTTTAGTGGAGAAGCGAACAGATCTATGTCTGGAGTTCCCCATGACACTGTCAGTTTCTGAAATACATGAAGATCCAGTTTCCACACTTGGGGATCCATGATTTGTCTGCTTAACACATCTGCTAAGGAGTTCTGTGCTCCTGGCAGAAACCTTGCCTGAAGAGTTAGTTGCAAGCTTAGCGCAGTCTCCCATAAAATCATCGCTTGCCTGCATAGAGGATAAGAATGTGTTCCCCTTGCTTGTTGATGTACCACATGACAGTTGTGTTGTCTGTTAGAATCAACACCTGCCCTGGAAGAAGTAACTCCTTGAAAGCCATTAATGCAAACTGGACTGCTAACATCTCCTTCATGTTGATATGTAGATGCTGTAGTCTGGCAGGCCACTTGTCTTGTATCCACTTTCCATTTAGATGAGCTCCCAAGCAATGTCCGAGGCATCTGTCGTTAGAATCTGACTTGCCTCTGGCGTCACAGAGAGTCCCTTGTTTAGGTGACATTCCTGAGCCCACCACAAAATTCCTTTTGAATGCAAGGTATTATTTGAATGACAGTGTCCAAATCCTGGCAGTGCTGTGTCCATACATTTTGAGATACCATTGTAGCTTCCTCATATGCAGTTTGGCATTGGGAAGCACCAGAATACAAGATGCCATGAACCCTAATGCTTGAAGGACTGTCCTTGCAGTCAGCACGGACTGATGAGATAGTTGATGGAAGTAAAGTGACAGACTCTTTTGTTTGTCCGGGGTTAAAAGGCCATCTGGGCTGCTGTATTCAGTCTTACACCCAGAAAGCACATGTCTTGAGAGGGTACTAGACTGGACTTTATTTCGTTCACAGAATACCCTAGGCATCTTAGCACTGCTATAACATATTCCAGATGCTGTAGAAGGTCTTCCTTTTCTTGAGCCAGAATCAGGCAGTCGTCCAAGTAAGGATAGATTTGAATTCCTTGAAGCCTGAAGTAAGCTATCACTGGAGCCAGAACCTTTGTGAATACTCTGCAGTAGATAAGCCAAAGGGCAATGCAGAGAACTGATAATGAGAATTTCCAGCTCGAAACCGCAGATACTTTCTGCAACTTAGCCTTATAGGCACATGAAGGTAAGCTTCCTTGAGATCTAAAGTTACCATCCAGTGATCTTTGCCCAGCAGAGGTAAAAGCTGTTGTAACGTCAACATCTTGAACTTGGGAATGTCCAAAACGTGTTGAGGAGAGATAAATCCAAAATTGGTCTCCACGTGTTCCCCTTCTTTGGTACAAGGAACAGGCGAGAATAAAATCCTAGGCCCTCTCTGACACAGGGACTGGCTGAATGGCCCCTATGTGAAGTAACTGTAAAACTTGCTTGTGAGCCTCTTTTCTTTGTAGAGGAGGAACGTCTGGCATGCCTTTGAAAGGGGCATTGTATGGAAATAAAATCTGTAACCGTGGTGAATGATATCCAACACCCATTTGTCTTGAGTAATTAAATCCCAATTTTCTTTGAAAAGAGACAGTCTTCCCCAAAGGAGCTGCCAGGCGTGACGGGAATCTGCTGGCAGCTGAAAAACAGGTCATTGGGTCTGTTTAAAGGACTGACCCCTGCCCTCACCAGAAGTCTGAGCAGGTGAACTCCTGTTCTAAGCCTAAAAGAACCTTGAGCCCTGCCCTACCACGTCTAGACCTACCCTAGACTGAGAATCATAAGCAGGATATGTCCACCCCTTAGCAGGCCAATTTCTACTAAACTTCGGTGGCTGCACCTGCAAAAATCTTTAACAGTTTGCATAGACTTAGCTTTGTCCTCCATTTTCTTTAAAACAGCTTCCACAGGCGAACCAAACAACACATCAGACTGTAAAGGAGCATCCAAAATCCTTGTCTTAACATGCTCAGCTAAATTCTGATCCTTCAACCAGGCATGCCTGCGAAGAACAGAGCTGGTAGCAGCCACCCTCGAGGAGGCCTGTACAGCATCAAAACCACATTGCAAAGAATGCTTACCCACTTGTTCAGACACATGAACCAAATCCAGCAACTCTTTACACTCAATACCTTCCGCCAAAGCATCCACCTTAGATTTCAATTGTGAAAGAAGGTAATTCTGATATTTTAACATGTGAAACTGACAATTCAAAGCTCTCATGGCTAAAGTGGAAGAAGTATACACTTTCTTTCCCCACCTATCCAAAGCCCTCGCCTCTTTATCAGTGGGGACAGGATTTTTAACCACAGAAGCTTTTACACCCTTAGGCCCCTGAGAAATAGTTTCTGGGTCCGCCCTAGGACTCTTAAACAAATATTTATGAGCTTCGGGCACCCTATAATACCTATCAGGCTTAACTGGAGCAGGAGGCAAAGCGTCAGGGTTCAGGAAGCCTCTGCAAAACATCTTCCACCACATTCAACACAGGAGGAATAGCTAAAGGCCTATGCTGGGGTAAAAACAAGAACTCCCGAAGCCTTTTCCTAGAGTCAGAGTAATCCTGGCCTTCCCATTTAAAGTGCTTCCTCATGGAATGCAAAGTCTCTGAAAATGAGAAATCCTCAGGTGGAGACGCTGTAGGAGTGGAATCATCCACATCAGAATCAGAATAGGTAGGATACTCCTGCAAATCTTCCACAGAAGATTCTGAAGCCTCAGAACACTGTTCAAAACAATCAAACTCGGTTCCACCCTAGGCCTCTTATCAGGCGGGGCATAGAACCCCTAATCATAGTAATCAAATCTTCTGCCATCTTAAGCATATGTTTCTTAGGTACAGAACCTGAAATGGTAGGAGAAGCCCCACTGAAGCTGAAGTAGGCCTACCTCTCATAGAAGTTTTGGCAACAGAAGGAGAGGCCCTAACTACCTTGGGAAGAGGAAGAACAGTCACCTGAGAAGCCCCTCAGCCTGGCCTACCTCCTGAGAAGGCACATCCTGTAAGAGTATAGTTTCTGCCTGGGACTCCATGGAAACTCCTGGCAAACCTCCGGCTCCCACTGAGCCTTCTAAAGAACCGACGTCCGGGACTGCCGGTTCCTCAACCCTAGGCTTCACTGTTTTATCCTTGCGCTTCTTGGAGGCCGGCGGAGCATCCGGCGGCATTTTATAATTGCAACGCTTCCCAAACACTAACCTGGCACAGTCTAACCTCCTCTTAATAGTGCGTTTGTTAAACCTAGCACAAGGCGGCAACCAACAACGTGCTCAGGCCCTAAACAAGGTATACACAAGGTATGATAATCCCTATGAGGTATCTGTTTCCCACAAGAAATACAGTTATTCACTTTTTCTGACATCGTAAAATACTGAGGCAAGAAAAACCAAAATGTTCCCCAGGGTACTTAGCCAACTCTGTTTCGGTCTGAAACTCCGTTTCGGAAGTATTTCAATACGCCAACCTGCACTCGCAAAACTGCTTCTGCATCGGACCATGCGGCAAAAAGACTGAGGATATGGCGTCGGTCATGCGCATTAGTACCCTGGCGTTGGCGTCAGTCTAATGCGCCCTGACCGACGTCAGCCTTATACTCTGGTATTCGGGCCGACTGGGACGCGGACTATACCCAATAGTCAGGACTGCAGCAATGGAAGACGAAGAACATCAGTGAAGTACACCCCTTTCTACTGGCTGTGTATGTGTTGCCCTGCAAAGTCTGACATCTCTACATACAGGTCCTATAGGGTTGCCACCTTTCCAAATGGCCAGAGTGGGACATGTTCTGTAGAAATGTCAGACATTCCAGGATTAATCATACCTACAGCCGTGCATAGTACAGAATTACACTTATTTGCACAAATAAAAGCTTAATCTAGTTGCATTTGAATTGCTTATGTGACTTCACATAACATATAGAAGTGTCATATATAAAATAATTGTTGTATGCAATTATTAATGAGATGTAGAATATAATAATGTCCTGTAATCTGGACATGTGCTATGTCTTGATTATTTTCGCACTGTCTGTTGCAAAGTGGGACAGGTGGTAACCCTAAAGTTTTACCTTGGCCAATTGAGAAGGTGGCAAACCTATAAGGGTCTATATTATATCACTGAATGCTTAAAAAAGCTAACGCTGATTGATCAACCTAATTTAAGCGAAAGCTTACAATCTCGAACTGTCAGATCAGCAATTTTTTTCCCAGGGAAAAAAATCGCTGATCCAAAACACATACACACAACACAAGCACACCAAACAAACAGAAATCCACACACATACACCTAAAATCTGATACCTAACCCTACACTAAACTATGCACACACCACTAACTACCCACTTAACCCAAACCCTAACCCTAAGGTCCGTCACTATCGCACACTCACCTCACCTGCTCCCTAACCCTAACTCACTTAAATCTGCCCTAACCCTCATGTCCACTCAATCGCACACACACCTAACCCGAGCCCTAACCCTAACTCACCTAAATCACCCTAACACTCATATCCACACAATCGCACACTTACCTGAATCCGACTGGTAACTTTCCATCATAACACTGAAAATACCGAAGCAACAGAAATAGACAACTGAATTATTTCCCTAGGATTACACTTATTTGCACAAATAAAAGCTTAATCTAGTTGCATTTGAATTGCTTATGCGACTTCACATAACATATAGAAGTGTCATATATAAAATAATTGTTGTATGCAATTATTAATGAAATGTAGAATATAATAATGTCTGTAATCTGGACATGTGCTATGTCTTGATTATTTTTGCACTGTCTGTTGCAAAGTGGGACAGGTGGTAACCCTAAAGTTCTACCTTGGCCAATTGAGAAGGTGGCAAACCTATAAGGGTCTATATTATATCATTGAACGCTTAAAAAAGCGAACGCTGATTGATCAACCTAATTTAAGCGAAAGCTTACAATCTCAAACTGTCAGATCAGCGATTTTTTTTTTCCCAGGGAAAATAATTGCTGATCCAAAACACATACACACAACACAAGCACACCAAACAAACAGAAATCCACACACATACACCTAAAATCTGATACCTAACCCTACACTAAACTATGCACACACCACTAACTACTCACTTAACTTAACCCAAACCCTAACCCTAAGGTCCGTTACTATCGCACACTCACCTCACCCGCTCCCTAACCCTAACTCACTTAAATCTACCCTAACCCTCATGTCCACTCAATCGCACACACACCTAACCCGAGCCCTAACCCTAACTCACCTAAATCATCCTAACACTCACATCCACAGAATCGCACACTTACCTGAATCCGACTGGTAACTTTCCATCATAACACTGAAAATACCAAAGCAACAGAAATAGACAACTGAATTATTTCCCTAGGAAAAAATTCAAGTTTCTGCTGCTTCGATATTTTTCAGTTTCGCGAAAATAAGTTCAATCAATCAGCGTTCGCTTTTTTAAGCATTGGAGGATATAATATAGACCCACCTATAATAGGTATGCGGTAGCATGACCCATCCGACAGATGTGGCTACCACAACCCAACTACTCATTTGTAATGCAGGGTCTCGGTTCCCATGTATCAGCCAGACAGGAGCAGAGTATATGCGGAACACACAAATATGATTAATTCACTGGACAGGCCACTGATTCCATACAGTCAAATGCCATGCCATCGCCTAATGGGTAGCCATTCCCGATACTGTAGTCATGCAGTCCGATGTAATAGGCATTACAAGGTGGGATCAGGTTGTAAGAGGAACACACAATTATGAATGATTCACCAGACAGGCCGCTGATTCCATACAGTCAAATGCCATGCAGTCGCCTAATGGGCAGCCATTCCCGATACTGTAGTCAGGAGTGGCCTTAGGTCAACTGGTGCCCTAGGCAGAGGGCACAATGGCACCCCCCACCACACCACCCAGTGCCGCCATCCTGGTCTACCTACACCAAATAAATACTGGTAAAGTGCACCCACTAAAGCGGTGCCCATGGCGGCCGCTTAGTTGGCCTATGCCTAAGGCCGGCTATGACTGTAGTCATGTAGTCCGATGTGATAGGCATCACAAGGTATGCCTAAGAGGAACACATGAATATGAATGATTCTCCGGACAGGCTGCTGATTCAGTACAGTCGAACGCCATGCCGTCGCCTAATAGGCAGCCGTTTCCAATACTGTATTCATGTATTCCAATGTAATAGGCATCAAAAGGTGGGAGAACATTGTATGAGATACACACAAATATGATTGTATCACTGGACAGGCTTCTGATTCCATACAGTCGAACGCTATGCCGTCGCCTAATGGGTGGCCAATCCCGATACTGGAGTCATGTAGTACGATGTAATAGGCATCACAAGGTAATATTCTGGTCCTTGCTCACACCCAGGGGTGTGAGTGACAGATGCAAGCACCAATGCCGGTGCATTAGCAAGTCTTGGGATCGGCGGTGTAAGCGTGTTTGACTACCAGTATGCGAGTATTGCATTGGTTAAGTAATGCAGAGGCTAATCAAGCGTAAGAGGCTGTAACCAGAGGATATCATACAGTGCAGTCATTCAACAGTATAGGAATGTATCCCATCATGTAGATGTACATGTGAGTGTTTATGTCCAGCATATAGGTACATACATATATAGAGATGTATCAGGGTCATACCATGTGGCAACAAAGCATTACAAACAAATGAAATGAGAAACACCAGCGACGCCTGTATTATGTAGTGGTGTTGCTCTATGTGATCACAAGACTCCCTCAGACAGATAATAGATGTACACTGGCTGTATATATCACTCTGTGTATGTAATGTACATTAACACAACAGTACCTGTCCAATCATTATGTGAGAACAGTACTCCTGCAAAGTGCTGTGTGCAACATCATCATCATGATAAAGGTAAATGGGATAACCATAGAGGGACCGGTAGTGTTTTGTGTACAATGGGTTCATCCTCCTCACATGTACCTGGACCATGTAGGAGTGATGTGCATACCAGGACCGTGCTCCTGAGGGACAGTGGTGAGTATAACAGTAGTATGTTATGATGCATATTACAAGGGTTTCATGTGTACAGTGGGCATGTGTGTGTAATGGACAGCTATGTATAGGGCAGATGGTGTCCTAGGAGCTGAATGGCCTTATGTGTCCATAGGTGAGGGTCAGATGTTGGGGAAGGAGTGTAGGTATGGCCATGGAGGATAGGTAGGAGCACAGAAATGACAGCATACAGGGTTGGTATATGACACATGTGTGGAGGGGTACACCCTGGATGAGGATAGGTCTTTGGCATTCAAAAGCCCATGGGAACAGTGGGACGGAGGTCTCCAGCCATGGGCAACTGCCACTGCACCTACACAGCTGCAAAGGAGGCAGTGCTGGGGGCTGTCCAGGAGGGGCAGCATCACCCTGTAAATGTGACACTCCACCCTTGAACTGGCATATCTGGCTTCGTAACCCCTTAGGGAGCCACCTACGCAACATGTCCGGGACCGCACAACAGCAGATATGTACCTGTCTGGTCCCGCTCCCAAGGGGGACATGCTCCATCCTCAGTGGTGGTACCACCAGAAGGTGGTGCAGAGCCAACAGAGGTTGATGTTAATGGCTGGGCCCCAGATGTGCTAGTGCCTAGTGCTATGGTCAGCTGAAGTGGGAGGATCTGCTGGGACCTACCAACCCATTCAGCCTATGGTGTTGCATTTTAAACCCACATATGGCTTAGTGATAGACAACAGCATACAGGATTACCTACAACAGTATGCATAGATATCACCAGCAACCCAACACAACAGATGGTATACATTTGCAGAGGGAGCACAACACATGCATATATACCGCATGGCAACTGTACAATGTGTAGTAGACGTGTGACCGCAGCTATGAACAGTTGCCCATCACTGGCTTGTCACTGGGAATCCCACACAGTGTCAGTCATACCACTGTCTCATGTGACACATGTCCAGTCAGGGATGCGATGGCAGTAACACATCCCTATCATCATGAATTGTCTGCAATCACCACACCATGTTTCTGCTGTGCACAGAAGTGTGTTCAGTGTGTAACACAGGAAACAAATGGTTGCACACACTGACCTGTTTACAGATGGCCCTACAGATGGGATTCCCTCATGAACAGAGTACTGTCATGTCTGTATTTTAACATGCAGAATAGCCATTACCACACACATGTTAAACAGGCAGTAGTCTCAATGCAGCATAGCTACACTTACATGCTGTAGTTGTGTGGCATATCACCCTCCTGTCATTAGGCTATTTCCCACTGTTGAAAATGATTGAGGTACGTCCAGATATCATCTGCGATGCCATGTCAGAACACTACATCCAGGTACCACTCACAGTGACTGTCATGGCCGGATAATAACATGTTTCCCTAGATAGTGTACTGTGTTTATCATGCAGATGGCTATGGGAACACCATCACAGCTGTACCACATGCAATCAGCTAGAGGAGGACTGCAATAAGTGCAGAGGCCATCACCTGACCATTTCCATCTGTTACAATACACATGCTGCTGCTGTGCAGGTGTACACCTTCACATCCACCAGAGAGTGTGTGTGCGGTACAGGCAATGTACACCAGAGAGGGGCTTGGAGACTTAACCATAATCTGCCACACGCTGAATAGTACAGGGGCAAACCCCTGACTACTCATTACTGTTACATGTGCATGACATTACTACATGTGCAACAGAGGCGGCATGTTGCAGTGCTCTAAAAACATGTGTGTAGGTGAGTAAGTACCATCTGCAACAGATATAGTAGACATACATTAGGTGTGGCACACATATCAGTCCATGTGAATGGATGCCATTGTCACCACAACCACACTCTAATGGACACGCATTGACACCTTTGCCAGGGCAGCAAATACACAATGTAACTATTTAGTTTGCCACACCGCAGTTATGCACAGGACCACATGCACCACAGGGGATATCTGGAGGTTCTATGGGATAGGCCACGTGAAAGTGCTTGACAACTGTTGGTATGCCAACGAGGTTTATACTGGGAGTGACTGTGGTTGGGAGCATTACAACCCACATGCAGACACAGGGTGCCAGTACTGTCATGCAGGTATGCATTGCTCCATGGGCGTGTAGTGTTTGGCTGTGCAAGATGGCTGTACAAGGCTAGATGAGGGGTAATCCTTGCCATTGCATCACCTGACAATGGTGTGCAGTGCAGGGGTGTAGTATCTGCAATGTCCCACACAGATGGGTACTGCATTATCTGGCCTGACATCCTGGTTACCAATGTGTAGGGCCATAGCTTTGCAATGCATGCCATGTCTGTGTTTGATAGTCCTTCACATGGACATTGCCTGGGATGTGCATGTCCCACAATACTGTACAGTGACATGTACAGGTGTACCTGGTTTGGCAGACACATGTAATGTACACAGCCTGTTATACCCCAATATGCTAATACTGGCCTGGTGTGTCGAAACCTGCTTATAGTGAGCAGGTCGGCCCTGCACCTGCATGGATAGAATGGATAGGTATTCCGTGGTGTCACCGGCATGGGTCCATACAGGGCACATGTGTACAGCATTGTCTGGCCTTAGTGGATCACATATGATGGCACCACATATATTGTAGCCATTCAGTGTGGAACATAGTGAAGGCACAATGTCTACATATATGTGCCTATTGTACCGCTGTACAGGGTGCCATGTCCTCTGCAGGCCACTATGGTCACACCATGCCTACTATCTGTCCTCAATGTGCATGTTACTAGCAACATAGTGGAATATCCTAGGCAAGGTTGTATGTGCATGTCACATGGGTGCGGGACATATATCGAGTACTAGTAGGGCTGCATATTAGTTCACCAGCCCTTTTGCCAGATGTATAGGTATGGCTTGCCAACACAGTGCCGTGGCTGACTGACAGCTGTACTCCTCGTGAGGTGGCCAATGTGTCATAAGACGGATACTATATAGGAAAACTACAAAACCCGCTCCCAAACATGTCCAATGGTAAGACAATCACAGCCACCTCTACACAGGCTCTGACAGACAAACACACACTTACCATGTCCTGTATACAAACCCCTACCATATCACACTGCAGCAACATGCGTTTAGGGCATGTGCTACAGTGAATACTACAAAGCACTGTACTTGTCTCATGTAGGCAGACACACACACACACACACACACACACACACACACACACACACACACACACACACACACTTGGCATGTCTGGGATTAGAACACCGACCTAACTACTTTACTACACTACAGCATTATGCAGTTACAGAACGCGCTACCGAGATTACTGGGACACAGCACTCCCAGAGGTGTATTTGTAGATGGGTGATATCATCGGCCTTGATAATGGTGGGTATAAGAAATGTATGGAGCGTGAGCAGTATAAAAGTATTACTCAGTCCTCAGGCAAACGGGGACACACACACACACACACACACACACACACACACACACACACACACACACACACACACACACACACACACGGCAAGTGTGGGACTAGAACACCAGCCTAACTACTTTATTACACTACAGCATTACGCAGTTACAGAACGCGCTACCGAGATTACTGGGATACAGCACTCCCAGAGGTGTATTTGTAGATGGGTGACATCATCAGCCTTGCTAACGGCGGGTATAAGAAATGTATGGAGCGTGAGCAGTATAAAAGCATTACTCAGTCCTCAGGCAAATGGGGACATAGACACACATACACACGGCAAGTATGAGACTAGAACACCGACCTAAGTACTTTATTACACTACAGCATTAGGGAGTTACAGAACACGCTACTGAGATTACTGGGACACAGCCCTCCCAGAGGTGTATTTGTAGATGGGTGACATCATCGGCCTTGCTAACAGTGGGTATAAGAAATGTATGGAATGTGGGCAGTCTAAAAGCAATTTAGAGTTCACTGGCAAATGGGGACAGACATACACACACACGCCAGTGTCGGGAACGGAACATCTGCCTATTTACAGATTACTATTACAATACTACATACTTACGAATCGCACCACACAGACTACACATGTCAAGGCTGTCATTATGACCGTCTGGGAATGCGGACATCAACAGGGATGCTCGCAGTTAAGATGTACATACCTGTGAACCTGTGTGTTTAAAGTAGGAATCCATCCTGACATGGAGTATGCCCATCTGTGGAATGGACAACTACTACCACTATACAGGGTTACAATGGCCATGCCCATATACAGAGGCACATAACCGACACAAGGTGTCACTGGGCATGCTCACACACTTAGTAGCACAGGGCTGTTCGGAATGCACTATGTGTCCATCTACACAATGATATACTGGGCATGCTCATACACTTAGTAGCACAGGGGGCATGCTCACACACTTAGTAGCACAGGGCTGGTCGGAATGCACTACTATGTGTCGATCTACACAAGGATATACTGGGCATGCTCATACTCCTAGTAGCACAGGGCTGACAGGGATGCACTCTGATGCTAAACACGAAGGGCCACAGTGGCCATGCTATTACACGTAGACATAAAGAACACACTGTAATGGGCTCTGGTGTTAGTAGTTGTCATTGATAGTGGGAACGCTGCTCTACATATATTTGACACTGGTCTTTTACACAACATCAGCTGTCATTCTGGGATGACATGGCTGACAGTAGGCAGGCCTTTGTCACATATCACATCATCTATGAAACAAGGGAGTGCGGATATTACCCAAGTCACATCCGCCCACACAGTGCCATTCCAAGGCAAATGTCCTAAATACAGGTTAACTCCCATACACCTACAGGACAACTGCATTGTTTTCTTATGCTAACCAGTGCTAGATGTGTAGCGTACATATTCACAGCTGGCCACTGTAGATCCAAAAATGGGGAGTACTGACATCTGTGCAGTGAGGAACACCTGGCTGATGTCTCTGTAGTGCACAATAGCACTACCACCATATACCTCAGAACCTAGCACTACCACCATATACCTCAGAACCAGACATGTGGGCCATAACACAGGTACGGACCACTCCAGGTGGTGTACCCACATACATAAAGGCCACTCACATGTACTGACCGGTCCCCCTATGAAAGGCATCACAGATGAGCCATGTGCAGGACACAGTGTCACATGCTGCATTCTAGGATGTAAACTGCAGACACCACCATGCCCTCGGACCACCAACATGCAACCATACATGTTGTATGACAGACGAGTACACCACCATGTGACCCTTGACCTGTGTACTGTACTAAGCTCTACATCAACTGGTGACAGTACACATGTACTGACACAGTTGCATCATGTGTTATGCAATGCGATGATACCACTGTCTGTGACCAGGTCAGCTGTACACATACTAAGGGCCCTCGGTACTTTCCACCATTAGCAGATGTCTGTTGCTGTACACCTGTACACACCCTCATGTATGCATATGACATACATGTACCTGCCCTGGGTATGTACATGCCACACACACAACATACCTGTAAATAGTATAGCTGTTTTAGTCCTTTGTGCAAACAGATGGCTACAGCCATTACACACATGCACATGAAATGTAGGTCCATGGCTGCTGAATGCTAACATTACATAAGGTGTGATATCAGTGTTGACAGAGGTAACATCCCCTCTGTACTGGTCACCCATCATATCATACAACAGTCCATGTGTCATGTATGTCATTACACATATCCATCAATTGCAATGCCTACAAACATGACCAAATGTCAGGATTTTAGGACTTACACACCTGTACACATAGTGTTGTGCATTCAGATAACATGCATTTGCAGTTGCTGATGTATGCAGGTGGCATGTATCCTAGTACATCATGCAGCTGCAATGCAGCCTCAACATTGCCAACTGTATATGGTGATATGCTGAATGGACAGAAAGATGTACCACAGGTATGGACAGATGTGTTGAAATAACTAAGTGGTGGGGCATCTTTGCAGATGGATGTTTGCTGTGGATAGCTCACAGGTGTGTCACAAGTGGTCCTATAATAGCCTGTGTAAATGGTAAGCAATGGTTTAATTAATTGAAGGACATAACACACAACTTAGACAGCGGTCAGGGTGACAGCGAAGGTAAATCACTTGAGACCTGTTAATAGATATGACATCCCTAGTGCATATATCAGCACTGTTGGCACAGGAAGTGTCAGTACAGTTTGTAACACATGCAATACTGCTGTACGTCTGACATACATAACATGAGCTAGGCAGGTTTGAGATTCACAGTACTGGCATGTGTGGTTGCGTGTGTGCCCATATATGTAACGTATTGTGGGCAAACATCTCAATTGTTACTCACTCTCCTGTACACTAGTGTACACATCTGCACAGACTGCAATGTAGAAAGCAGGACATAGGCAGGGGCATGTATCTCACACATGTGAGGTATCTGTATGTGCATGACATAGGTGTATTAATTACTGAATGCCACAGTGTGTGTATGTAGGTCTGACTGGTCCCTGGGGTGAGGATGCATGTTACCATACTGAACTGATAAGATCCCTCCCACCATCCAGGCAATGCATTCAACTATCCATGTTGATGTCCCCTATCTTAGGCCGTACTGACTACCTGTACATGTGTATACTCTGTGGCGCATCATGTAGGTGCACAGTACTGTAATGATGATTTGCACACAGGCAGGGGTCCTCATCCCACCAGTAGCAACTGTGTGCGAGTGTGTGTTACTGTGTCGGTGAAGCCATGTGTGTGTATGTGTGTGTGTGTGTGTGTGTGTGTGTGTGTGTGTGTGTGTGTGTGTGTGTGTGTGTGTGTGTGTGTGTGTGTGTGTGTGTGTGTGTGTGTTACAGTATCACTGAATACATGTGTGTTAATACCTGAGTGTGTGGGTGCAGTTGTGTGTTGGCATCCTGTCATGTGAATGTGTACTACTGATTCCCATTGAGGCATCACACTTCCCACTGGCCTCTACCTTTGTAATCAGCTAGACCACTCCATGTAACTGTACCTGTGATGTCACCCTTTATGGATGTCACGTCTGTGGCCACGGTAGCTTAATACACAGCTATCATGCTCTTGGAATGGTAGACATGTTTGTAAAGTGGGACATTCTTACTGGTATGTGGCAGCTACACAGTGCATGCTGGTATATTCATACATACCTGTGAGTAGTCCACATTGACATATGGGACACTTAACTGCAAACACTGACTTCCACCATTACGTGCATTACCTTGCTCAGTGTGTTTCATGCCCTGCGTTTTATACAGGGAAAACGAATAGACAGTTAAGAGAACGAATAAGGGAACATGTGTATCAGATGAAGACAGGTCAGGAACACAATGCACTGGCCAAACACTATAAGGTTGCAGGTCCTACACATACCTTTACATTCTGCACAATACAAAAAATTAATAGTAGCTTAAGAGAGGGAGATTTAGAAAATCATACCTTGGAAGTTGAGCTTAGGTGGATTATACGCTGTAGAGCAGATCACCCACCTGGCTTGAATGATAAAGTTAGCTTACATCCCTTTTTAAAAAGAAGGAGGGTTAGGAAAGCTCAATAGTTTATTTGGAATATTACTATTATATTGGAAGACATTTAATGCTTGCATTGCTTTTATAATGTTTTTATAATGTTGTTGGTGTTTTATTATATGTGTATATGTTTTTAAATATATGAGTATGTTAATTGAAGTAATGAGGATACTAATTAATGATAATATAAAAGGACTGTGATTTTTACGTTGATACAGTCTGATGAAGCCTACTGGGTGAAAGCGCTAACTGTGTGGAATAAAGAACGATCTATTTCACATGTCTGTGTTGTCCCATATGACATATATGCTCCACTGACAACAGGGTTATGCAGATAAAGGGTGGTATGTGGGATATCTTTTCAGGTTAGGTAGGCAGTGTAGCAGCCAGGTCAATAGATGTCATGGACATGTCAAGATAGCACATCACATTGTGTGACATTCATAGCAGGGCTATGATCCACACCAGTGAAACCTGTGTGCTGGCCATACTCCAGCCCATTGTGTAGTACTGTTTGTATTCACCACATGTATAGAGTAGATCTGTTGTACGTCCCTAAAGTGAACAGCACTACCACCATTGTATGCACAGCTGTGAACACATCTGGCAATAAAGTTTGTGAGGATTCATGTCGGTGAGATGATTCACATAGTTTGCAAGTGTTGCACATGGATAGTCATTGTGATGCATTGCAGGTCCGACCTGTATATTGTGACAGGACCATACATTATGTGTACATGTTGTGAATGGCCACATGGCAGATAGATTTGTGCATTACGGTTCCTGATAAATAAAACACTCTCATCTGCAACGGGCTGCTGTCACAGCAGAACACCAGAGGTACCTAAATAGGAGTAACACAGCAGTATGAGCATAATCCACTCCTGTATAAAGGCTACAGGGAGCAATGTGCATAACACATACACCAGTACATTAGACTATACTATGGTGTATGCACATGTGTGCATACACAGAGTAGCATACTATAGTATGCGGCATGTGTGTATACATGCCTTGCACATGATGTTACATTACATATTGTACAGTGACACATGCAACTATATGGAATATAGTTATTATAGGTGCAGTACTGACTTACCAGGCAACTCCAGGCTCAGTGGTTGAGACACCCACCTCCACAATATCGGCTAAGGCTTGTGGATGTGGTTCTGCAGGTGTCCCCAGGTTGGCCAGTAGCTCCTCGGTGCGTGTGAGTGGGGGCTGGGTTGGTGGTCCACAACCTGTTGCACCTTGTTCCCTTGCGATTGCATTCGCATGGTGTTTCACCCATCTAATGAGGTCTGTACAGTGTCTGCACACCTGCTGGTATATGCGGTTGTGTCCACCCACATCATTAACCTTCCTGCGAAGTTTCATCCACAGGGCATCCCGCTATTGTGCATCCTGTGGCAGATGGCTGAACAGGAGATCGTGATTGTTGAGTAGGTATGGGATGAGGGCCTCATCCTCCAAGCATGTAAAAAGGGGAAGCCTTGCACGTGGCATACCTGGAATACATAATGATGGAGACAGGTTACAGTAACTCACAGAGACATACAGAGCTACAGCTGAACATACACGTGTATCACATTAATTCAGTTTAAATAGTTGTATTTGCAAACCTACATGACACTGACATGTTTGTGTCAAACACATGTGACACTCAATGTTGAGTGGATATTATCACCATATATGTGTGTGTGTCACCTGATTACATTGCTCATACTCCATGTGGTTGCTGTCTTGATGTGGGGATGTCTGTTTGCCTGTACTGGTGTTCCTACCTATCAGCACATGGCTGGATGTGTCCACATTAATGCAGTTGACCTTGATGCAGTGTATATGTCACATATAAGGGCTTACACTGCCTTAACAGACATGACCTGTGACCCTGCAGACATGCTCACATAAGGTTTTACATGTATGTGTTTTGCCATATACATCTACATGGCACTGTACAGCGTTTCAACATCCTGCCATGTATCACCTGTGTTGCACATGTGATACACATGGGACACTGGCTAGCCAGATGGTATTTGCAGGGATGGATATCAACTATAGCATGTACAGTCAAAGTCAACTAGTGGGCTATATGACATGGGCCATGTATGAATCTAGGATGAAAGGTTACCTGGCAGTAGCCGACAGGTGGGTCTGTGGGACCGGGTGGAGCAGTGCCACATTACTGATCCACAGGGTTAATGATACATATACCATGCATTACCATGCGGTCATCACACCATGTCTGTGAGGGGAGCGATGTGCAGTTATGACGGACAGGAATGCATAGTATGGCAGGACTATGTCAAGTGTATGGGACAAGGATCTATCCAGCATGTGGTAGGTGGATGTCCATGAAGTATGTGTTCGAGATCAGGATAAGTACGTGTAGCATGTCCAACATCACTGGGTTGGACATGGATTTATTCAGGGTATGCATCATGCTACATAGTGAAGATGGGGAATGGGAAGGCTGGTGTAGGCCATCTGCACATGGCCAATACCCCTTAAAGGAAATATGTGATCTGATATGGGTCATATGAGTGTTCTGTATGGCTGGAAATGATCTCTATATTCATGAATGGCACCCTGTCTTTATTAGGGTTTCCACATATGACTACCTGACAGGTGTAGTGACATAGCTATCACAGGAAACACAACTGCCCAGCTGCATCCCTCACACACAATTATGTTGACCGCTGCCTAGGTGGTAGTTCATGGGTACAGGGTTATTAACATAGGGGTGACAATGCAAGTCAGCTATTGCTCGTAGGTCATAGTCATTTGCATACTTCAATAGGCAGATGCCTTCTGTTTGTCTGTGATGTATGGACTACAATGAGGGGCAATAAAATTCATTAACCCTGACATATTGTAGCTGCCACTGGTGTGATGATCATGTATTATTCAGACACCTTCTGTAGTGATGGTTCTGCCAGCAGTCCTGTTGCAAAACACTCCTGTGACATAGGAATGTACATCTAGTATACCGAGTGTAGGTGGTACACAGTATGGATGATGATGTCCTATGACCTGGCAAGGTTATGATATGCAGTGTGACATCAACCATATTGTCATCTACATCTGTACTGCTGCATCACTTAAGTGATCAAGGTTCATGGCCTTCCAGACCAGACTCAGCAGGGTAGTAGTAAAGTACTTCCCATTATCAGTGGTGTCTCCCCCTTTGTGGGTTGTGATACCTGTTGGTGTGCACCATTCAGTGTGTACACAACCTGACATGGAGCTATGTTTTACATGATGTGTACGTGGAGAGCATCTTGTTTTGCCATATGTGTATGATACAACCTGTGATGTGGGCAGGTCCCATGCAGACTGAGTGCAGCTTGTACCTGCATAGTTGTGGGTACAGGGGCCCTGTGGTGTACATGGATATATGCTTGTGTACCTGTTGGGGGGAGGGGGCCATGTGTTTATATTATCCAAGACCCTATTTGGATTGCTTAATCATGCTAAGCACTTGTTCAGGACTTGTAAACACTACGTAAGCTAATAATTACTATAGCACTCAATCTTCCTCATTACCTACAGGTAAGGGTGAACAGGTTTTGTGCATACTTTTCTCACTTGCATAGAGTAATGTAGCTCTTGTACTCACTTTCCTCACTTATCTAGGTGAATGTAGTTCTATATTCAGGCATGTCCAAGAGTCAACTGCCAGTGTTCTCACCTGTCTGTCTGATGAATCTGGACATCTTGAGGCAATGTACACATTGCCTCATGTACACAGACAAGCCTCTCTGCCTACCACTCAACACTACTACCTGTGAGAGATGCACTCATCTAGCCAAACTGGAGGTAAAGGTCTCTCCAACCAAGCCTGACCCTGACTGCCATGTGGAGAAGGTACACAGTCACACAACACCACACTCATCACATAAGTCTCACTGAATCTACCCCACCATTAACTGGGAAACAACTTGTGTACCAACACATTAGCTCAGTGGTTTCTGAAATTCATAAACACCAATGCCCTGACTCAACATATCCACACACCCACCAGAGGCAACAATATCCTAGACCTAGTCATTACCAACATGAGTGACTGGTGCTTCACACGTGAAGCCAACTCCTCATTGGTCTGATCAGACCATGTGCTGAACACCGTTGATATCCACATCCCACATCTACCCCCCATTAAGGGAACCACAGTATAATATGTCTACAAGGCCAACTACATGCTTCTTAAGACAGACATGGTGGATGTCATGACACCCATGCAGATGGACAGTGCTGTTACAACTGCTGAATCCTACACAAATGCACTCTATAAGCACTTACAGGAGTGCATGGCTTGTGCTATCCCAAACAGAACCAGGACGCTATAGTCCTAATTAACTAAACCAATCTGGTGGTCCCCTGCCATAAACATATTGTACTACAGGAGGAAGACACTGTTGCAAATGAGAGTACAATACCATGCATGGAGGAGATCCCTGGCCAGCCTCAGTAAGAAGGTAAGATCCCTTATAAGATCCTCCAAAGCTAGTTACGAAAACTATAACGCAACTAATACCAACAACAACCACAAAGCATTCTATAGCTATGTCACATATCTCATGTCAACAACCAGATCTGCTCTGAGTTACAGCACAAAGACATGAACATTACAGAAACAATTGATACTGGCAACATCCTGGCAGATCCCACTTAAAGCTGAACACTCTAAAGGCAATATCACAGTATCCATGGGACCGGACAACATTCCAGGCTGCATTTTACATGAACTTCAGATCGTACTGTCTTCCCACCTACGCACCATGTTCAATAATAGCCTCACATCAGGCATAGTGCCCCCTGAATGGTGCACAGCAACAGTTATCCCACTCCACAAAGGTGGCGCCACAACAGACCACGGGACCTATTTCCCTATAGGGCTGACTAGCCTGGTCTGCAAGGCTATGGTGCACATCATGGATCACTGTCACAGAAACATTGGGTACCTCCCAACCTTTGACCCTTCCCTGTTTGGCATTGTTAAGGCCAGACCATGCCTCCTAAACCTGGTGGACTTCTTAGAGACAGTTACCAAGGCATTAGATGAGGGTAAGGAAGTTCACACAGCCTACCTAGATCTCTCATAGGCTTTCAACACCATTCCTCCTTCTGGTATTATCAACATACCCATCCACCTGAACATTAACCCCTACGTCATGTGATGGTTTGCAAAGTGGCTCACTGACAGAACCCACACAGTGGGAGTTGCATACCCTAGGTCCAACTGTATACCAGTTACAACTGGCATCCCCCAGGGCTCAGTCCTAGGACCCCTCATGTTCAGTATATACATCTCTGACATACAGACAAGCACAGGAGGGCTTTGGCTGAAAAGGTTTGCAGACGACTGCAAACTAGGGGACATAATTGTTTCCCCAGCTGTTACAGACACCCTCTGGAAGGGTTGCACTGAGATGGATACCTGGTGTTAATATCATGGCGTCAAGCTGAATGCCTAAAAGTGCATAGTCATCCCCTTTGGATATAACTAATTACCCGCGGACTACCACATAGGTGCTAGTTCCATACATACAGAAAAGGTAATATGGGATCTGTGAACCCCAGTAGATAGCAATCTCTCCTTTGATACCCATAATGACAAGGTGGTTAGAATATCCTTCTACAAGGCCCCCCTAATCTCTAATGGGTTTGCATCCAGATCAGAGAGGCCATTGTGACTCTACACATGCCATATTAGACCCATTAAAGGATACAACACCCCATTTAGGATATACCTTACAAGATAACTGCAACAGCTTGGAAGACCACACCAGTACCACACCAAGAGGATTACTGACCTCAAACAGATGACCTATGCAGCCCAACCTATGAATCTCCAGCTGTACTTAGTTGCATACTACATACTCACAGGTGATCACTGCTTGACATACAAGGCCCATGTCCAACCCTGTATTGCTGGATATGCTCCACCTAAACAGAAGCCCCTGACAGCCACATGCTCTAGGGATATACACCTAACCACAACGATGAGTAGGACGTGCTGGACGATATGGTTCCTGACCCGGACACTCCCTAGCTTTGGGACATGATTCCAATGTACATCAGGCAGGGCCCCTCATGAGCACTCTTCAATGGAAACCTTGACGTGTGGATGGGAGACATACATGTACCCCGGGGATCACTGCAGTGGCTCTGCTGGACAGTGGCACAGGGAACTATTGGCTCTGCCATTCAAAGGCACAGGAAACCAACCTATGGGGGTGGTGAAAGCCAACACATGCTAGCTAGGCTTACAGATACCCTTGGTAAGACAGCCTAGTACCTACCTTTGCACATATTGCATGTCTTATGTGCATGGATAGTTAAATAGCTCTTCCATTTTACTTTGCTATCATGCTGATAAACTGTCGGCTCACTAAAAGACATATGTATCCTGTTATTGTGTATTGTAAATGCCAATTGACATAACTAATGTTTGCCTAGCATTACAGTAATGCTCTGTAGCTTGTAATACATATCTGCCTACAATACTGTACATTACACAGTTATTGGCACAATATCACACAATGCAAATCATACCTGCACAGTGGCCCAAGCTTCCACATGTTATTCTCTGTAATACACCCATACATATGGCTACAGTTACAATATATCAACATATAATATCCCCTGTTATAGCACATACTTGTTGGACCAGCCCTGCCACTGACATCGGCTGGTGAGGAGTATTTCTGTTCAAAGCCCTTATATAGCATCCCTTGTGGTGTATGCGGTGTTTGCCTTGTGACCTACAGCAGTACACACAACTACTACAAGCGTTACTATGCTCAACAATACATTACTACAAGATAACTGTTTCCACTATATGGATCGCATGCACTTTAAATACTACATAATAGTACTATATATACAGACATACCGACTGTTCTACATACCTTATTAGTAACCCGAGGTGTCGTTAACTGTTGTTTCAATCCTTTTCAGTTTGTGTTTCAATGCTCTTTGTAACGTTCCGCTGGTATATACGGATGGTTTCAATGTGTGATAACACATCCTTTTCTAGTTACATATCGGTAACATGTGGTATCCTGTCCACCAATTGCTGTTCCAAAGCAGTTAACTGGATGCACATCAGCTGTGCAGTTACTCCATTAGCCGATACCATGGCAAAAGTGGTGTATAAGTGAATACTCCTTTTAGGCATTGTCCGTTTGCCTTACTGTCGAGGGAGGCAGCCTAGATGTGTTATTGCAATATATTTCAACAGCTATATGGAGACACACAGAGATATATTAGCTTCATGACTCCCGTGGACTGTGTGTAATAGCTAGATGATTTAGTTCTACATGTGAGTACAGCTGTTATATTTTGGAACAGTGCTACTTATGCAGGGTTTGTTTGTACCTGATACTTCTGCAGATGTTTAAGTCTGGCAAGGATGTTTGGCCAGCTGAAGGCCATATGGCTATGTATGAACTGTTATGTGGTGTACAGTGTGCTCACTAGACATCCTTGATTTGGTGTACAAGTGTAGCATATTGTGCTGTTACTCACTAATTGCTAACGCATCCCTGTGTATGCACAACCCTCTGAAACAGGATTAGTGCAAACAAACCCTATTACATCAGCAGCTGTTCCATTGTATAACAGCAGCTATTTCACATAGGGCCATGTTAGTGTGTCTCTGACAAGGTATGCTAAGACTTCTGCAGATGTTGTACAGTGTGTGAATGATTTGTGATGTTATTACAGTTTGCATTGTAATATGTTTGAGTGTGGGGGTGATGGTGGGTGTGCTAAGCAGATGCAGGTGTGTAGGAACTGCTTTTATACATAATCGCTATGTGCATGAGAGTTCCTTCCCTATTTGAACACCTATCCTTTTGTGGACTAATACAATGGTAATTGCAGGCTGATTCATTAAGGCACTGTTATGTGGTGCCTGTATAGCATGCAGGTGATGTTAGTCCTTGAATCCCTTTGGTAATACATCTGAATGTAATAACGTGTTGCTACATGATAGCTGTGTATTTCTGTCATAGGTATTTGCAGCCATCATAGTTGTGTTGGTGACTGACCCTCTTTGGCTAGGGTTGCCACCTTTTCATATGGCCATAGTGGGACCTTTTCGGGACACACATCTGATTTTATAGGCTGACACAAACCCATGGTCAGTAAAAGGGATAGAACTTTCCTTTCTTGCCTAATTATAAGCTTATTCTTGTAGCAGTTTAGTTGCTTATCTTGTTTCCTGTAACATGTAGGTATTTTAGATACAGAAATAACTATTCTATGCAACTATTACAGTACATATGGGACATAATTATGTCCTACAATCCCAGGACATTTGCCACGATTAATATATTTGGTCAGGACACAACCGCCCAAAGAGGGAGTGTCCCTCGCAAAGTGGGACAGGTGGTAACACTATAATTGGCTCATGTCCATAGCACATATTTGTAATAGTATATAGGCATATATTCTCCATATCCTTTGTTCATAAAGGTTGGTAGTGGCGGAATGTGTGATTGCTATCGTCTATGTTATACACATATATGAACACTTCAACCGCTGTATAGGGGAGACCTATGGAATCCCGAAACCACAGTGTTCCGACGCACACAGTACCGGGACCAGACTCCCATACCCCACATTACCGACATCGACAGTAACTTGCAAAGGTAACACGAACATGGAACACACACATGCACACACAGACACACTGCTACCCAACACATCCAAACAAACCATCTTACACTACATATGTACAGGTGGCCAAGGCCCCCTACACCCCCCATGTAGGTGTCTGCACCCCCAAACCACCCCCTACTTTAATATTCTACATCCTAGGTCGCGCAAACAGATGCACAAAGCTAACCCACAACCACACATTACAGTCTCCCAAGAAAACACACCACACACAGAACACACACTTACACACACTACAGCCCTAAGAAACACACGTACACACAGTAACCTACCCAAACCGCAACACCTGAAGCACTGACTAACTGTCCATTAACATCGTGAGATTACACCTCACTCATCTGGTGTTTTTGGTACTGTGTTCTTTCGGACCTTAAGCCTCGGGATTACGCATGTCTGTATGTAAAGCAGTCGGTATGTGGTAGGCATCCCATTTATATGTACCTCCATGGTTATGTAGATGTTGTTAACCTATCCATATATCTACATATATATGTATATCCCCATATATCGACATCTCTCTCTCTCTCTCTATATATATATATATATATAAATATATATATATATATATATGATGTATATATATATATATATATATATATATATATATATATATATATAACATACACCTTTCATTGGGTGCATGCCGGTTTGTCCTATTTCAACACATTCCTACCTTTTGTGTTTTATCCTGTCAGTATACACGACTGCCATTGGTACATCTCAGGTAGCTTAGTGGTATGTTATTGTGATGAATATGTACATGGTTGTGTGTTCTAATCCTGGCAGTGATATCTTACCTCTCAGAGCAGGCACTGGTAGTGCAAGGGTGATTAACGCACATTTCAGTGGTTGTGTGTTCCACATGTTTATCATTCTGTGGAGAACTACCTATATATGCAAGCTGTGTTTAAGGTATACTATGCAACATATACACATCTGTGAAGATTCCTGTCAGGGATACTCCCCATTATTTGGAACTACACCCCTGATTACATTATACAAAACCCCTCACTGACACTCTGGGGAATCCTTGCAGAGTGGGTGATGAACAGTAGCTACACCCCAGGGATCCTGCAAGTGGCTCTGCTCCACAGAGGGACAATTAGTTGATCGATGGGGTTGCAACAGCAGACACATTTTGCCTACACTTATGAGTGGGCTCGGCAGTTGGGCATGTACCTACCTATGTATCTATGAACTTGTACATACAGTATGGACACATGCTGACAGCTTAATTTACTGTTCAGGTATTGACTTACCTTGTGTCAATGGCGGTTGTGTGTACAATAGTTGAGGGCTACCTATGTAGGATGCACACAGTAGGCCACCTATACATGACAATTTAAAGGTGGTCGTGTGTGTGTGCCATCCATGTTTGCTGTGTGTGCAGGTGGAGAAGGGTGTCAGTCCATGAGTGCCTACACTGTCAGTGTGTGTGCTATATGTTCCCTGCTTGCCAAGGCATGGGCATACTGGGCATGCCTCCGTCTGCCTAATGGGGCTAGCACAGGTTGTTCGTGGTCTGAGTCCCCCTGTGCCTGTGGGTCCCTTGGCAATGGTGGTGGGCTGTGAGGGCCTTCACCATTCTGTCCCTGCTGCAGCTGTTTCCGCATGATCATATTGTGTAGCATGGCACATACTATGAAGATGTGGGCACACGTTTCTGTGAGTACTGCAAGGCTCCACCAGATATATCCAAGCAACGGAACTGTGATTTCAGCATCCCAAACACGTGCTCTATGATGATTCTGGTTTCTGCGTGTGCCTCATTATGGCGTTTTTGCGTGGCTGTGTGTGCATTTCTGATGGGAGTCATCATCGATGGTTCCAGTGTGTAGCCAGCATCCCCCACAAGGTGGCCATATGGGATGTCCCCCCTGGCAAATACCTGATACAGCTGTGAGGCATGCCAGATGTGGGAGTTGTGATAGCTTCCAGGGCTGCCAGCACACACATCCATGATAATGCCCTGGGCATTGCACACGACCTGGCAGTTGATGGAGGGGAATCCCTTGTGGTTTATGTAGCGCCTACCCTGCTCACCGGGTGGTGACTTGATGTGTTTGTGCGTGCAGTCTATTGCACCCAGTACCTCCAGGTAGTCTGCCACATGGTGGAAGAGACACATATTGCTGACCAACTCCTCCTGCATTCGGGGGAAGTATATGTGCTCATTGGCATGTGGTAACATGGCATCCAGGAACTGGTGGAGTACCCTGGATGCTGTTGCCTGTGAGATCCTCATGATATCCCCATTTGGCCTTTGGAAGGTACCTGTGGCTAGTATTCTCAAGCTTACACATACCTTTGTCTCCACTGGGATGGGTTCCCCTCTGTTACTTCTGGCTCTGAGGCGTGGCTGGCACAGCTCAACAAGTTGCTGTATGATGTCCCTGTCCACCCTGTAATGATCTACTCTCTCCAGATCATGTATCCCCTGGCAGGTTACCCTGGGTCTGAACACTTGTCTCCTCCTCCGGTGCCTGAGATGGTTGTCAGCATCATCCTCCACACCACCGTCAGCCTCCAACACATACTGGTGAATCAAAGCTATGGCAGCCCCTAACATATACATATTAAAAGTTCCCTGTCTGTATACACCAATGGTGCAGAGTGTCTGGGAATACACAAGTGTGTGTGTGGGGCTTTCACACCTTATACTATTGTGCAGTGGATGATGCTGGTGTAATTGGGTGTGTTTGTGCTATTCCAGCTGAAGGGTATCTTAATTATTGGTTTTACAGCAGGCACTGCTATTGTGGGGCCTTTGGTGTTGATTTACGCTTGTCTGCCGTGATTCATCTATTGCCCTTTACTTCTATTTTCAACCCGATTCACCTCCCACTGTCAAGAATGCATCCAGCTGCCGCCTTTCTTGTTTTGTGCTTCCACAACCCAGGATTGTGTTGGGAAATGTGTTATGTAGCTGATCTACTGCAAGTTTGCTTTGTTCTGCTGTGACAGTTCTCTTTTCTTTGCTGTACGGCACCTCCCCTTTCCTGTTCTGCAGGTAGCCGCTAGCAGCCTTATTAGCTGTTGTCTATGGCCCACTGTGAGTTTCTAGGTGTTAATTACTCATTTGTACTCCAATTACCATGCTGCAACATTTCCTTATTGTCTTCTCGTATCCTTCCTGTTTAAGCTGTGGTGCGTGCCACTCACAACCGTTTACCGGATTTTGTGCGCGTTTTCATCCACATTCACATGAACTTTCAGTTACCTTGTGTACTCTCAGCTAAGCAAAGCTATGGCTACTTCCACACCCCTATCCTGTGGCTTTGCTTAGCAACATGCAACACGGATTAGCAATTATCCAATGTGCTTACAGCTATGGTGGCGCGCCCCTCTCTTGATGTCATGTTTACCTCCAGGCCACTCATCGGTGTTGTAATGCTACGCCGTGTGGTACATCCTTACGCCGGTAGGGAGTTTGCGATTCAGTATTATTTGACTCATTTGCATGGCATTGACTGCTAATTCCTAGTTACTGCATGGAACACTGTCACAGACCCTTAGCAACCCTTGTGCCATGACTGATGCACTGTGGTTTTACTTTGCGTTGGTGTGGCCATAACATTAAATGTTATTTTTTATATATTGTGCATGTTATTTTATGCCATTGGCTATATATTTAGCCATTGGCATCAGACCTCTCAACTGCCCCGAATTACTCGTTTTTTACCGAATTTTGGGGTCCCAATAATGGGGTGCCACGATTCCCGAGTGGCACCCCATTATTTCCGATTTCTTGATCTTTTTTTTAGATTTTCGCGCTTTTGGAGCTGACATCATCACTTGCGTGATGATGTCAGCTCGTTGCGCGTCTGTTTGAATACTGGAGGATTTGGATTTACTGTTTAAGCTGTCGTTTGCGCGTCTTACTTTACTGCTGTTTGGGCAGAACATACAGGATTACTGCAGAGCCAGAAGGTATAGAAATGAAGTCCGGCAAATGCAGAGTGACTGAGCGAGTGTCTTACTTTACTGCACTCTGGGCAGAACACGCAGGAGCCAGACGGTATGGAAATGAAGTCCGGAGAATGCAGAGCGAGAAGGATTTAAGGTACAGAAATGAAGTCTGGCGAATGCAGAGTGAGAAGGACGTGTGTGTGTGTGTGTGTGTGTGTGTGTGTGTGTGTGTGTGTGTGTGTGTATGTGTGTGTGTGTGTGTGTGTGTGTGTGCATGTGTGTGTGTGTGTTTAGCAGAACTGGGCTGAGTGATTATGGTGATCCAGGTTCCATTTCAGATGTAGGGTGTACGTATTTTCTATGCGAGGCATATAAACCATTTCAAGCAGATTTAAAAGTGAAAAACACGAGCAAAACAGCAAACATGACAACAGCTTCTTGTTTTCTATCACCTTCTTGGGCTAGCATGCATTCTAACTTTAAAAGCTGAGAGTTACAATTAAAAAGAAACATTAGCTTACTGTGCCAAATGGCTCTCGTTCAGGCAAGAGGGATATGAAAATAGACTACTTACAATGTAGTTACAATGTAAACCTGTCAATTTTATTCTTCCAATTAATTAACAGACAGTACAAAAAATGATTCAAAAACACCGAGTAGTAGGATTCCAGGATGTAACTATCACTCATAACTTTCACAGCCAATATCAGATAGTGCAACAGGCTCTGTAATATCTGATGATGATGACCAGGGGTAAGTCAGCAGTGAAAAGACAAGGGTAAAAGGTTAATTTTTTTATAACTTCCTCTCAAAACACACGCCATTTTAATGTTAAGTAGGAAAACTTGTTTGACTAGATATGCCTTGTGCTCTGTCTTGCATTTTAGGAATCTTACACTATCTGCATTGATGTTACTAATTATATTACTAATGTGATAATGGAGGCATTACTAAACAGAGTGATGTCTGATCTTATTAAAGGAAACATGCCTACTCTGAACTATAGTGATGGCCACTTCAAAAACAAATGTTTACAATGACTACTCAAAAGTTACAATCACAAGGACTTTATCTAACTCTAAAGTGAAATCCTTAGAGTGTGTGTATGTGTGTATGTGTTTATGTGTGTGTGTGTGTGTGTGTGTGTGTGTGTGTGTGTGTGTGTGTGTGTGTGTGTGTGTGTGTGTGTGCGCGCCCCAAACAGAATACATCTGTGGCTAGAAGTACTCAGGCTCAAATCCTGCACCTTGGGTACAGGTAAAAAGAGCCCAAGTCCCTAGCCACCATCACTTATGAACTTATGCCTCAAGATCACTATTTGAAATGTGTCCCTATTTTGGGGCTGTATTCCCCCATTATTAGCTTTGTTCTGTATTTTTGTGCTAAAAGGTTGATAGCTATGGTGAGAACTGAATTCACTAAATGATAGCCGTTTAAGTTTGTCTTCCTGTCTTTTAGGAAACTGCTAATTTAGGTTAGTGGTATGTTTCTCTGACTGTAGTACAGAAGAGTTCTGGTTTCAAGACCTGGCAATGAAATGCATGGTGGTGATATAACATTTTATGCAAGCAACTTCCAAAATTATACAAGCAATGTTTAAAATGTGTCCCTGGTTTTTGGCCTTTTGCCCCCCACTCCCCCCCCAATTGAAAATAAGTGCAAGAAGCTGTGCAACATGCCTATGGCTTGCACTACTGTGACTATATATATATATATATATATATATATATATATATATATATATATATATATATATATATATATTGTGTGTAGAAGTAGACTGTTATCATAGAAATGTTCTGAATAGGGCAGGTTTGTCATTACTGGTGCATGCATTTTGCTTCAGTGCCTACTGGAAAAATGTTCAAACAATAAATTTAAAATGCAGTTGTGTGTGGAATTAGACGTTATCACGGAAATGTTCTGAATAGGGTAGTTTTGTCATTACTGGTGCATGCATTTTGCTTCATTGCCTACTGGAAAAATGTTCAAGTTAAGTCTAACAAGTGTGCTGTATTATACAAGGAATATAATTTAATAAAGTCAGTAGGTATATTAAAGAATGCATGTATGTTTCTTGTTTTGTGTGCAAGCCAGGGGCCTCTGATTTGAAAACAGCCCAAAGGTAATCTTTATCCACCACTGGCCAGATGCATTTTCTTTGGATGTGGTGTGGGTTTCAATACCGTTTCAATGAATGTGAGTTTCAAGGGCAGATACGTTTTAATACCAAGTCTATTTTCATTGTGTGGCAGTATTGTTTTGTTTAGCAAATATCTATTGGTGTTTGTGCATTGTGCTATAGAATGTAAAATAAAAAAATCCAAATAATCATTGTAGAAGTAAAGCAGTATGCACATGAGTGTTTATGGTAAATGGGGTGAAATAGCCAGGTAATGGGACATTTGAATGGCTGCAAGGGGACTCTGGTGTTATATTTTGGTTCTGTTCTTCGGTTTGCATTTCAAAGTTGGTATCCCACAATTCCACTGGAGTGGGCGGGGCTTTGTAATCATATATGCAAATTGTATGTTAATCAGCGTACAGATTTGTACCTATTTTTCATGGGCCTTCTCCAGATTTTTGATGTTTCCAGGTTGAGAGGTATGATTGGCATATATTAACATTATAATATGTAAGTTTGGTCCACTTTCATGGCTCCGATTTTATGTTTGACAAAATGTAAACCGTTTTTTTTTTTTGGTTTACATTTCCACATGCTTACGCTATGCCTACACAACTTCATGAATCACTATATACCTTCATTTGCATGCTACACTGCTGCGCATGAGATAATTAACATACATGCGCTGGGAGCTAAGCAGCTCTGGCGTTCGCTCGTAGTGCACATGGAAACAGCTCTTACCTGAATCGCTCAACGGCCATATTTGGCGCTAGATCGCCAACGCTACTCCGGCACATGGCGCAAGCTTCATGAATCCCGGGGATAATCTTTCAAAATATTAAACATGATTAGAAACATTATCAAATGCTTTTGTCATGCTTCCTGCCAGCACTCTACCTTCCAGTTATAATCTCTAATATAAATTTTCTTAAAACTAATACATTTTGAATATTTATATACTTGCTTCTTCGCCTATGAACTTATACAGTCTTATGGAAAACATATTGTCAGTAGTTTGCAGTCTGTATAATCAACTGCTAAGGATCTTCAGTTAATCAGTTTCTTGATCTGTTTCTCCATCCACGTTGATTTATTAATTCACAGGTAATTACATTCTATGCTTTTTGTGACAGCTATTATAGTGTCATGGTAGGATGAGAGATGGCCCAGTAGCAGAAGTAATCTGTTTACATTGTACAAAGACAAAACTGTCAGTGAAAACATTTGGGAGCTGGCCCTTACAGTACACAAAACCAAACAAAACCAAGAAGTACAGAAAAAAGCTCAAGCCTTCACAAACAGGTGCTGGATTTATTTTTCAAACTGCAAGTAAGCGCTTTCGTTCCAAAAAGTATTTACAAGGAACTCCATCAGACAATTACAAAAAAATGACTGCCTGGTTAAATACTTTTAAATCATGGCATCACTTCCTGACTCATATTTAAAAGCACAGAGTCTTACTCACACATAAAAAGATGTGATTTAAAAACAAATACATTAAGAAAAAGTAAACGTAAATGTGCATGAATAGTAAAACATGAACCCTGACATTAAAAACTATGAAGTATTTTAAAAAAACAAACACAAAAAATGTGTATTCATACTATTTACATACATATGAAGTTTCTGACTGTATAATCCTTAAGAAAATGCATGCTGTCACAAAACACAATATCCAAATCACAGTTTTAAGTTTATAGTTTTAGACGTAGTTAATCAATCACATAGGAGGGTGCACAGCCATATCTCCTTGAGAGGAATGAATTAAGCTGGCAGATCCATTTGGATTCAGTACACTGGCCTGGACTAAATGACAGCATGTCTATAGCTAGTATTTTAAAATTGAAACCCCTGAATATATAGAATTCTTTATAGTAGTTCATTTTTAGTGAGAATTTCATATGTATATAAATAGTGTGAAGGATATGAAGTCTGAAACTTAAAATATCTATCTCATTATCTAGTGATTTCAAGTTGGGGAGGAATAACTTCAGGGACAAAGTGTAAAATATGTCTTGTTATATAGGTAAAGCTGCTAGAATAATGTGTTTTGTACTAGTACACATTTTTCTGAAAGGCATGAAGTCTGAAACTCTAATGTCTGTCATTATGTAGCGGCTTCAAGTTAAAGAAGTCACAGCAAGGAAAAAGTTTAAAATATGGCTGTTATAACCATTGAAAGTTAGTAGAAAAATGTGTTTTGTGACAGCATGCATTTTTTGAAGGATTATTAAGTCAGAAACTTCATATGTATGTAAATAGTATGAGTACACATTTTTTGTTTTTGTTTTTTTTATCTTTTTATGTGTAAGTAAGACACTGTGCTTTTAAATATGAGTCAGGAAGTGATGTCATACTTTAAAAGTATTTAACCAGGCAGTCATTTTTTTGTAATTGTCTGATGAAGTTCCTTGTAAATGCTTTTTGGAACGAAAGCACTTGCAGTTTGAAAAACAAATTCAGCACCTGTTTATGAAGGCTTGGGCCTTACAGTACAACTCCTGCAGTATCAGGGTCAGAAGTAGTGACCACAGGCTATTGTACAAATACAAAATTCTCACCCTTGCTATGTATAACTTTAACTAGTCATATTCCTACTTGTGATGGAAATTGGCTTTAATGTCCCCCCTTCCAAAAGAATAGTCCTTGCACTCTAAGGACCACTTACTAAGTTGGCTACTGTCCTTTTTCCTGACCAGTAGTTTACACTGTATATATGCCAGTTACTTAGTCTTCCCAGCTAACAGATTTCTGCATTCAAGAAATGAAAGAAGCCCTGTTCTATTTTGTTCCTCAGTTGCTTTGCATTAGCTATAAACTAATTACTCTCTTTTATAATTTGATCTGAGGGTAGAAGTCACCCCCTCTTACTCTACTATTATTCTTCCTACATACACATTTCATTTGCTACTCTTATTTCCTCATCCTGCCAAACAACCTTACTACTACCCTATAATTCCCTCTTAGACTGGATCCTAGTATCAGGCCCTAGCAAATATACCACCTATGGTATAATATCCGACTTTGTATACATTTAGGTCATGATTAGTGTTTAACTGATGTATAAATGTCATTGGTCAGGTGTGTTTCTTTTATTGTATATAAAGTGCATTGAATTGATTTTTTTAATACACTGAAGAAGGGTTCATCCTGAAAACTTTGTGGATTTCATTAAAGAGTTTTTTATTTCTCTGGCATCGTTGGTCCATCTTTTTTCATTATTTTCACAATGTTTTATTGTCTCAGTGATCATCCCCCAAGCTACACAACCAGACATCTCACACATCCAGTTAAACAGCATGTTTATAAAACAACATGCAACCCTTCCTAGTTTAACCCTTCAATGTTCATTACTAGCCTATCATCTGTTAAGTAGAACTTAGGTTCATAGGTGTGTACTAGGCCCTGGAGCCTTTACAAGCCTAGCCCATAGGATTACCCTGGCATTGTACCACCGACCTTAGTTCCCAGTGCCTTTGTCAAGTAAAGCCACTGGAGTGATCCCTGGGGTGAATTTTCTATTTCCCATCCACTCATCAAGAATTCTCTTTAACAGGGCCAGTGAGGTGCTGTGCTTGACATGTATGGGAAGTCTATTCCATAGCACTGGCAGTCTCTTTGTTATAAACCTATCCCTCCAGCATGTTCTGTTGATTGTGGTAATGAGGTTGAGGTCTCTGGAGCATGTGGTGTGGAGGGATTGGGATTTCTTCAGATGTAGCATTTCTAACAGAGCTGGGTCAGACATGGCTTTGTAAGTCAAGCAGAGATCGCCTCTAAGTAGGCGATATGAGACAGAGAATAGTTGGAGTTTTTTTTAGTCTGTCCATATAGAACAAGTGTTTAAGGCCTAGGATCCTCTTTGTGAGGTACTTTTGTGGCCTCTCCAGTTGTTGTAGGTGTCTAGTGAGGTACATGCCATATGGGGCATTGTACTCGATGATTGGCCTAATGAGGGAAACAATGACCTCTTTCTTCCTGGATGCAAAACCCTTAGTAATGAGATGTGCCACATAGAAGGACTTTCTGACCAGAGTGCCAATGTGGTGGTCAAAAGAGAGGTTGCTGTCAACCTGTGTTCCCAGATCTCTTATAATACCTTCTGTGTTCAATGGACTACCATCGATGTGGTAATTCATGGGAACTGGGTTTTTCCCAAAGGGGATGACAACACATTTTTTGGCATTGAGCTTAAGGCCATGGTTCTGACACTGACATCAGTGAGGCCTTTCTGTAGGATGTCAACATCACTTGGGAAGTTAATAATAGTTCCCAGCTTGCAATCGTCTGTGAACTTTGTCAGCCAGAGCCCCTTCATGTTGGCCTGGACTTCAGAGAAGTAGATACCAAACAATAGAGGATCCAGGACAGAACCCCGTGGGAGTCCACTTGTGACTGGTCAGCAGTCTGACTTGGAGTCAGCTACTTTCACACTGTGGGTTCTACCTGTGAGCCAGTTTGCAACCCACCTAGTGATATAGGGGTTGATGCCTAGCTTAGTGAGTTTTTCTATGATTCCTGAGTGAGGAATGGTATCAAAGGTCTTGGCCAGCTCAAGGTAGGCTGTATGAACCACCTTGCCTTCATCCACAGCTCTGGTGACTGACTCAAAGAAGTTGTCCAAGTTGAGCAGGGGTGATCTACCCTTCACAAAAACAAACTGTGGGGGATCCAGAGTTTGGAGATTCCCTATATGCTTGTTTATTAGGTCCATGATGATGCATTCCATAACTTTGCATATTAGACTCATCAGGCAAATGGGGCAATAGTTCCCAGGGTCTGTAATCGCTCCTCCTTTGTGGAGAGGGCTGACTGTAGCAGTGCGCCATTTGGTAGGGACAAAGCCTGAGGTGAGGCTGTGATTGAACAGGGCACACAGGTGAGGTGAAGGTTCACTCTGTAGTTCATGTAGAACACAGCCAGGGATATTGTCAGGTCCCATAGAAGCTGTATTCATGGCCTTGGACAGTGCTGTTTTAACCTGTGCAGCAGTAATACTGGGTGCCTGGCAATCTACAGGTATTGTGACTGGTCCCTTGTGCGGGAGAAAGGGGTAAAGTTGGCACGGAATCTGTCAGCAAGTATATTGGCAATATCTGTTGGCTCAGTATAGGAGGTACCATTGTGCAGTAGCTCAGAGCAAATCTGGGTATTGTCTTGGAGATTCTTTACATAACTATAGAAGGCCTTGTGGTTGTCTTTACTATCTGATACAATTCTGTTTTCATAGTTAGCTTTAAAGGATTTGATGAGGGATTTCAACTTTTTGTTGAGGCTGATAAGGGAGTTTTCCAGTCTTGGGACTTCACCTTATTCCGCATCAGTTTCCTCCTTCTGTTGTAGAGTTTGTTTATGGTAGGGGACCACCAGATTGGCTTCCTTTTTTTGGAGGAGAGCGTCTTGGTTCTATTGGGTATGGCGAGATCCATGCATTTGTATACGTGTTCGTACAGTGCGTTGGTGTATGATTCGGCGGTCATGCAACTGATCTCCATTTGCATGGGTGCAGTGAAGTTAGCCACCTCTGTTTTTAGGAACCCAAAGTTAGCTTTGGAGAAGTTTTTCATGGTGGTTACCTTTGCAGGGGGTGTGGGAGGGATGTGGATTTCCAAGGTGATTAGTTTGTGGTTGGATCTAACCAGGGAGGAGTTGACTATTGGTGTAGAGCAATGGTCGCCCATGTTAGTAATGACCAGATCAAGGATGTTCATACCTCTAGTGGGGGTAAGAATGAGCTGGTCCAGGGCATTGGAATTAATGAATTCCATGAAACATTGGGCAAGTAAGTGTATTGGTACATGAGTAGTAATGGAGGAGTAGTTGAAGTCGCCCAGTATGAGAGTGTTAGGTTGGACTTCTTAAAAATCATCCACTTAGATGGTGCTGTAAATGAATTCAGTACAACTTTCCTGAATATCCTGAATAGTCTTACAGCTCCTAGAAGGAAGAGACTAAAAACAAAAAATGCAATTTGGCTATCCAAAGAGAGTTGAATGCTAATGCAGGTTAGAGAAAAAAGCATGGAAACAATGGCAAAATATAAAATATAAAATACCACAATATCTTGAAAACTTCAAAATGCTTTGCAATTATACTAAAAAGCAGACTAATGAAGACAAAGAACTATATTATAATAACTTTCAGAATAATAGTAAACACCACCCTAACAAATTCTGGAAATCCATTACAGAAATTTTACATCCAGGCCATAAATAAAACCATAACCCCTCTCCCAATAACTCATCACTTGAAACCATAATACAATTCAAATCTTATTTCATAGTTAGTATAGCATCTCTAACCAAGGAGTCCCCAACAGCTATTCATACCCTGCCCAGCAGCCACATATCACCACAGCCACATTAACATTCAAACCTGTGCCCACAGTCTATGTAAACACTCTTAAAACAAACTCAAACCATGCCCTACTACAGCTGATGACCTTACAAGTGAGTACCTTAAAATAGCAGCAGATAGCATTGCAGACCCTGTCTCAGTCATTATAAATAGGTCAGTCCAGGAATCCCACATTCCCCCTCTCTGGAAAAAGTCACACATTCCTCTGCACAAAGGAGGAAATTCAACACACATTATTAACTTTAGACCTATAGCAATCATACCCCCATTCTCCAAAATACTTGAAAAATGTATTCAAAGCAATTGTTAAACTATCTCCAACAGGAAGAACTTCTATCCCCCGAACAACATGGCTTCCATCTTTCCCATAGTACTAACACTGCACTTCTAATCTATATTGATACTCTCAACAAAGCTAGAGATAGCAGCAAACTAGTATCCTCCTTATTTCTAGACTTCTCTAATGCCTTTGACACATTTTGTCACAGCAAAGTTGTACTTCAAATCTCCCCATTAGCTCTCTGAGGCCACCCTTCTATGGTTCAAAAGCTACCTATCCAATAGGTATCAGTCAGAAAAATGGCATTTTACCCTCTCTCTCCATACCTCCCAGTCACCACTGGTGACTCACAAGTCTCTATCATTGGTTGTCTCCTCTTTAACATTCTCACCAACACCCTCGACACATCCAGACAGCAGACCACCCTAATATAGTATGCAGATGATTCCACACTTATTTGCACATCTGACAATATGGCATACCTCTCAAAAATTACCCAGGAAGCTTTAACAGCAAATAAAACATGACTTTGTAATTCACAACTCATGCTCAACCTTAAAAAAAAAAAATAGGAAAAGAAAAGAAAAACTACTACTCCCCCCACCCCCAAATCACTATCCCCTGACAAATTCATACTAAATTATTAGGGATGATAGTGGGATGATAGTGGGTGATGATCTTAAATTTGACCTGTGTATAAAAAATTACATTAGAAAATCTCAACAAAATTTATGGATGCTTTATAAAACCAAAAACTTTCTCACCAACACAACTAAAGCTACACTTGCCACTGCTTACCTTCTCCCCGCACTTCTTCATGGCACGCCCATCTTTACTAACCTTCAGGAATTACAAAATCAAAACTTTAACACAAAGTTGCTAAATTTGCAGCAAATACCCCTTTCAGAACTCACCACTGTATAGCACTAAAAAACCTAAAATGGTTAGAACTGCCCTATCAACTAATATATACACAGCATCATACTACATGTAAAATTTTGCAGAATCCATCTGCTTGTCCAGCACTAAATAACATTCTTTACAATCTTGTTCATAGTCAAAAATGGTTTATGTCCATATAGTTGAGAATGGTTTGTGAGATTGTGCATGATAATGACTGACATAACCGAATTACAGAGCATGTTTGTGGCAATATGTCGAAAATCAATACGTGGAGTACTGACTTCGAATATCTGTTATTTATTTGAATGGCACAGTGCATTCCCACTTTTTGCATTCGAGAATATGTGTTTCGATATTGTGATATTTTGCCGTTGTACCTTTGGCCATTTAGACTTCGGACAAACTGATTGCGACCTTATGAACGTAAACTGTCAAAAACTCCTACTTGTCCAGAAGCCTATCAAATCTGCGGACATTGTCTGTACTCACACCATGTTGCTAAAGCCTGGAACTCCTTATCTGTATCTATCAGGTCACTACCCTCCCTCCCATCCTTCAAAACCATTCTGAAAAACTTCTGAGCCAAAAGCTGCCTTGTTCTTGCTCAACACCAGGATAAACTATCCCCGGGATTCATGAACGCTGCGCCAGGCGGACGCATAGCGTAGGCGTTACAATGCCAAATATGGCCGCCGAGCAATTCAGGTACGATCCAATCCCATGTGCACTACCGGCGTGCGCCGGATCTGCACCGCCTCTGGCGTAGGTATGCTAAACACCCCATGTGCGGTGTTGCACCATGCAAATGAAGGCATATAGTGATCCACGAAGTGGCGCAGGCGTAGCATATAACGGCAATGTAAACCAAAAAAAACGGTTTACATTTACCCAAACATAACATAGGAGTAACGGAAGGCTGTCAACGTCAGGTATCACACTGTTGCCATATGCCAATGGCGAAAGACACAGAGAATGTCAAAAGAAAACATGCACAACATGTAAATAATAACATAAATGGTATGTCCACAGAAACTCACAGCAGAACCCCAGGACATGTCTGCAGAAGGTACTAAACAATGAAATAATATGACAATGTCATAAAACAGCAGTGTAATACACATCAGCTTCACAGCCACAATACACCATGGTATGCATGGAAAGTCACATCCACGGTGCAAGGGTTGCCAAGGAGTCGCGGCAGTGTTCGGCGCGGTAACTATGAATTAGTAGTCAATGCCATGCAAATGAGGCAGATAATACTGAATCGCAAAACCCCCGCCGGCGTAAGGCTGTACCAAACGGTGCAGCGGTAATAAACTGAGGAGTGGCTCAGAGGGAATACATGTCACCTGCAGAGGGGTGTGCCACTGTAGGAGGAAGCACATTGGAGCTCAGCAAACCTGGGCTGTACATTGCACATCACAGCTGCAGGACCGGCGTGTGGGGAAATAGTTGAGCTGAGAGCACACAATGCGTGCAGAGGTGCATGTGCACGAGGATGACTACGTTCCCTTAACCCAGTCATGTGACGCTCGCCCCGCAAATAACATCGGATACAGGAAGGTGATGTTGAGAATATGAGGAAATGCGGAAACAGTGTAATTGGAGTAGTAATGAGCAATCAACAGTAATCAATCCACGAAGGCCAATCGGCGGCAGCTGACAACTCTGCATGCAGAAACCTGCAAAACGGGATAGGGGAGGCATATGAATGCAAAGAAAGTAGTGGAGGTAGCAGATTGCAAAGAGTGAAGACCTGACACAGCAGAGCCAAGTAGACAGGCAGCATAACGGCGGCGGCACACAAAACGCACGATATGCCATGTCCCAGAAACTACACATGACAGGGCTCTGCAGGATGCATGCCAGGAAATAGTAGGTGCAACATGCAGAAACAGTAAGGGAAGGTCGAAAGCTAATCCATTGCAGGCAAGAGTAATGCAACACCAAAGGCAACAGCTGCTAGTGCCAACGGGAAAACACGGAAGATAATCCCCAGATACGGCCGCACAGACACACCCTATGACATCACCGGGTGTACAGCACAACAGTATAAAGTGTGAATGCACACAACACACAGCCGTGTATTCCCAAATGCCGCACCATAGGTGTAAACACACGGGGAACTTTTAAAATGTACAAGTTGGGTGCCGCCGTGGCAGATGATACCACCCACCTAGGGGTATGCCTCCTGACAGTGCTGTGCTCAGTAATCTCGGTAGCGCGTTCTGTAAATGCATCATGCTGTAGTGTGTTCATGTAGGTAGGCTGTGAGGTTCACTCGGCCCTTCCCTGTGTGTGTGTGGGTTTGGGTGGGTGTGGGTGTGTGTGTGTGTGTGTGTGTGTGTTTCCAGCTGCCTCTGCAGATGGACATGCTTTTAGACGCTTCACAACACATACCTTGGCTATTGCCAGCTATTCCCTTATGGATGATGTCACCCGCCTAGAAGTATGCCTCTGACAGCGCTGTGCTCAGTAATCTCGGTAGCTGCTCTGTAAATGCATCATGCTGTACTGTGTTCATGTAGGTAGGCGTAGGTTCGACTCCCGGCCCTTCCCTGTGTGTGTGTGAGGTGTGTGTGTGTGTTTGGGTGTGTGTGTTTCCAGCTGCCTTTGCAGATGAACATGCTTTTAGATGCTTCGCAACACATACCTTGGCTATTGCCAGCTATTCCCTTACGGATGATGTCACCCGCCTAGAAGTGTGCCTCTGACAGCACTGTGCTCAGTAATCTCGGTAGCGCGTTCTGTAAATGCATCATGCTGTAGTGTGTTCATGTAGATAGGCATAGGTTTGACTCCCGGCCCTTCCCTGTGTGTGTGTGTGTGTGTGTGTGTGTGTGTGTGTGTGTGTGTGTTTCCAGTTGCCTCTGCAGATGGACATGCTTTTAGACGCTTCACAACACATACCTTGGCTATTGCCAGCTATTCCCTTACGGATGATGTCACCCACCTAGAAGTAGGCCTCTGACAGCGCTGTGCTCAGTAATCTCGGTAGCGCATTCTGTAAATGCATCATGCTGTAGTGTGTTCATGTAGGTAAGCATAGGTTCAACTCCCGGCCCTTCCCTGTGTGTGTGTGTGTTTCCAGCTGCCTCTGCAGATGAACATGCTTTTAGACGCTTCGCAACACATACCTTGGCTATTGCCAGCTATTCCCTTACGGATGATGTCACCCGCCTAGAAGTGTGCCTCTGACAGCGCTGTGCTCAGTAATCTCGGTAGCGCATTCTGTAAATGCATCATGCTGTAGTGTGTTCATGTAGGTAGGCGTAGGTTTGACTCCCGGCCCTTCCCTGTGTGGGTGTGGGTGTGGGTGTGTGTGTGTGTGTGTTTCCAGCTGCCTCTGCAGATGGACATGCTTTTAGACGCTTTGCAACACATACCTTGGCTATTGCCAGCTATTCCCTTACGGATGATGTCACCCGCCTAGAAGTATGCCTCTGACAGCGCTGTGCTCAGTAATCTCGGTAGCGCGTTTTGTAAATGCATCATGCTGTAGTGTGTTCATGTAGGTAGGTGTAGGTTCGACTCCCGGCCCTTCCCTGTGTGTGTGTGTGGGTGTGGGTGTGTGTGTGTGTTTACAGCTGCCTCTGCAGATGGACATGCTTTTAGACGCTTCGCAACACATACCTTGGCTATTGCCAGCTATTCCCTTACGGATGATGTCACCCGCCTAGAAGTATGCCTCTGACAGCGCTGTGCTCAGTAATCTCGGTAGCGCGTTCTGTAAATGCATCATGCTGTAGTGTGTTCATGTAGGTAGGCGTAGGTTCGACTCCCGGCTCTTCCCTGTGTGTGTGTGTGTGGGTGGGTGGGTGTGTGTGTTTCCAGCTGCCTCTGCGGATGGACATGCTTTTAGACGCTTCGCAACACATACCTTGGCTATTGCCAGCTATTCCCTTATGGATGATGTCACCCGCCTAGAAGTATGCCTCTGACAGCGCTGTGCTCAGTAATCTCGGTAGTGCGTTCTGTAAATGCATCATGCTGTAGTGTGTTCATGTAGGTAGGCGTAGGTTCGACTCCTGGCCCTTCCCTGTGTGTGTGTGTGTGTGTGTGTGTTTCCAGCTGCCTCTGCAGATGGACATGCTTTTAGACACTTCGCAACACATACCTTGGCTATTGCCAGCTATTCCCTTACAGATGATGTCACCCGCCTAGAAGTATGCCTCTGACAGCACTGTGCTCAGTAATCTCGGTAGCTGCTCTGTAAATGCATCATGCTGTAGTGTGTTCATGTAGGTAGGCGTAGGTTTGACTCCCAGCCCTTCCCTTTGTGTCTGTGTGAAGTGTGTGTGGGTGGGTGTGTGTGTTTCCAGCTGCCCGTGCAGATGAACATGCTTTTAGACGCCAACACATACCTTGGCTATTGCCAGCTATTCCCCACGGATGATGACACCACCAGAAGTGTGCTCTGACAGCTGTGCTCAGTAATCTCGGTAGCGCTGCTCTGTAAATGCATCATGCTGTAGTGTGTTCATGTAGGTAGGCGAGGTTCGACTCACCGCCCTTCCCTCTGTGTGTGTGTGTGTGTGTGTGTGTGTGTGTGTGTGTGTGTTTCCAGCTGCCTCTGCAGATGGACATGCTTTTAGACGCTTCGCAACACATACCTTGGCAATTGCCAGCTATTCCCCACGGATGATGTCACCCGCCTAGAAGTATGCCTCTGACAGCTTGTGCTCAGTAATCTCGGTAGCTGCTCTGTAAATGCATCATGCTGTAGTGTGTTCATGTAGGTAGGCATAGGTTCGACTCCCGGACCTTCCCGTTGTGTGTGTGTGTGTGTGTGTGTGTGTGTGGGTGTGTGTGTTTCCAGCTGCCTCTGCAGATGGATATGCTTTTAGACGCTTCGCAACACATACCTTGGCTATTGCCAGCTATTCCCTTATGGATGATGTCACCCGCCTAGAAGTATGCCTCTGACAGCGCTGTGCTCAGTAATCTCGGTAGCGCGTTCTGTAAATGCATCATGCTGTACTGTGTTCATGTAGGTAGGCGTAGGTTCGACTCCCGGCCCTTCCGTGTGTGTGTGTGTGTTTCCAGCTGCCTCTGCAGATGAACATGATTTTAGACCCTTCGCAACACATACCTTGGCTATTGCCAGCTATTCCCTTACGGATGATGTCACCCGCCTAAAAGTGTGCCTCTGACAGCGCTGTGCTCAGTAATCTCGGTAGCGCTTTCTGTAAATGCATCATGCTGTAGTGTGTTCATGTAGGTAGGCGTAGGTTCGACTCCCGGCCCTTCCCCGTGTGTGTGTGGGGTGTGTGTGTGTTCACAGCTGCCCTAGTAGAGTGTAGTTATTTTAGACGCTATAACACATACCTTGCCTATGAGCGGCTATTCCTTTACGGATGTTGTCACCCACCTGGACGTGTGCCTCTGATGGTGCTGTGTTCAGTGGTTCACGAGCTGCTCCATACCTGTGTCATACTGTTGTGCGGTTGGGTATGTGGGGTGTGGTCAATCACCATGCCTGCCAGATGTGTGTGTGTATGTCTATGCTCCCAGCCACATGGGTTCATAGGGTATGGCTTTAGAGTTTCCGCAGAACACTTATATCCTGCCGCCATCCCTGTGTTTGTGGATGGTGAGACGCAGCTCGTGGACTGCCTGTGTGCATGCTGTGGTTAGCGACCTCCGTAGCGTGTTCTCCACGTGCACCCTGCTATGGTGTGGTGGGGTGGTGCTGTGTACGTTACACTCACGGCCTTGCCACATGTGTCCGTCTTTATCTCTCTCGTTGTATATATACATACCTATGTTGTGCCCATAGCGCTGCTCTTGCATGGACAGCTGTCTGTCCCATGTATCGCATATTTGCACGGTTGACACATAGAACTGTGGTACGATGCATATCCACTCATTGTCCATGCAACGTCCGTATTCCAGAACGCCCTAGAGACATCTGCTGGATATCGTGGCAGACAGTTATCCTTGCTGTACTGACACTGTACCCGCATAACGCCATAAACCTTGTCTATAATTGCCTGTTTATGCTGTGTGTATGTCTATCTGTGCTGTATGTATGGTCGTGTGTGTGTCCCGCTATAGCCGTCTGTGCAGGTGTCGCCACTATGGGTAATCCTTGTAGACCGCTGTTTCATGTGCACTTCAGCACATACCTGCAGACCGTACTACCTCTCCTATGGCAGCGGCCTTAGATCGACCGCTGCCCTAGGCTATAGGGCTCCATGGCGCCCACCACCACAACACATGGTGCCCCCATCCTGGTGTACCTACATGACATACCTACTAGACAGGTGGCCCTACTAGTGTGGCGCCCTAGGCAGCCGCAGGATTGGCGTATGCCTACGGCCGGCTATGAGCACATCACAAGGCATACGCTTACATTCAGTGTTTTACAAAGGCTAGGTTATAATACCAGACCGGCGACCTCATCAACTATGCTTTAGAATGCGGATTGAGATGGATTATTAGGTGGAGAGTTGACCACACACCAGGGCTGACTGATGAAACACTGATTAAGCCTCTTTTGAGAAGCAGGTGGCTTAAACCCAAGTAACAGGAATGTAGTTTAGGTACAGATATACAGTTAACACACATTAGTCCACTCTTTCAGTTGTTTACCACTGTATTACATTGATATGATATACATATCTTCTATATATATTGTTAGATCTTTGATTGATGAGTATTAGGCATAGTACAATATCATATAATACATGTTTTAATGGGATGTTTTTGGAGATGTTAATATATGTGTGTGTAGTTAACATTGCCTGTGCTTTATATGCTGTGGTTAATTGTTCATTGTTTGCTGAGAAATTGACCAATGAAAGTGTAAGGAGGGATATTTGAAGCCTGGATGCTTTTATGTTATGTGTAAGTCTGACGGAGCCTACGGGTGAAAGCGCTTACTTGTCTAAGTGAAGGAACCTTTGTATTCCATTTGGGCACTGTCCTGACAATTTCTACGTTGACTGTTTCATCTACCTATGTGTGATTTGGATTGTGTGCCATAAGGTGCCAGCGGTTCTTTGATGTTGATTAGGTGTATTCCATGGTCAATTGACATTAATCCTATTAATTCACTGAAGGATGTTCTTTATAAGTGGAACGCCATAGTTTAACCATCCTATGACCTTCCTAGTTGAAGTTGTTAGTGTGCCATTGGTATGTGTTCCACAGGTTGCCCATTTGTTCAAGTAGTATGGAAGCGAGTGATCCCCATTTTGGTGCTGGCAGATTGAGTGCTGTGTACGCCGGTATTCGCACGGTGGTCTGACTTTGTATGGGGAGTGTCTACTGTAGTCCCTATCTGTATTTCCTGTGTTATGCCTTACTGCAGCTGTGTAATTCCACCAGGTTTCCAGTTATGGGTGCCATCTTGGTCGTACGCTTGTCCATCCATGGGAATTGCCTACTGGACACTGGTATAGGGCTGTACACATTTCACACATGCATTTAGCATTATCCGGTGGATGCTTTGCATTATTAGTGGGGAGTAAGGCATGCTATACCCACATCCCTCCCACGGGTGGGACAACGGATTATCTGCCAAACAACACCGAGCCCCATTTCTGCATACCCAGGATCCCATGGCTGCAACCTCAACGGTACCCATTACACATCCTTCATGTGTGCGGGACTGGGATGTGGATGCACTTCTATGGACTCGACAATCTGGGGATTTCTGTTCATATGTCCTGCATTTCATGGACACTTGTCATCAACCTTAAACACGCTTGGTGGTGCATATGTCTAGCTGTGTCAGAGTCACGGCTGTCACTTCTTCTGGGTCGATCGATCACAGCTGGTTGATATTACAGACGGATCAATTTTTGGGGTCCTACAATGGACACCAATGTGCATATGTAAAGTGTAGAACTTGTTGGACTGTGTCCATCTGGCCAGTGGTTTTGACTGCTGCTGTATGTTCCCCAATCGTGGATGTCTGTTTGACTACCCATATTATGTAGTGCTACGAAAACCAGTTTTTTCTGAAATGAACCCAAATGGTGTAAATCCGATGATGCAGGTTAGCAACTGCTTTAAATAATCCTCAGAGGTCCCAATAGGAAATATCCACCACTGTATTGTCAAAATAACACCACCAAAACATGTAGATCCTATTAATTCATTGAAGGATGTTCTTTATAAGTGGGAACGCCATAGTTTAACCATCCTATGACCTTCCTAGTTGACGTTGTTGGTGTGCCATTAGTATGTGTTCCACAGGTCGCCCATTTGTTCCGCAGTATGGAAGCGAATGATCCCCATTTTGGTGCTGGCAGATTGAGTGCTGTGTACGCCGGTATTCGCATGGCGGTCTGACTTTGTATGGGGAGTGTCTACTGTAGTCCCTATCTGTATTTCCTGTGTTATGCCTTACTGCAGCTGTGTAATTCCACCAGGTTTGCAGTTATGGGTGCCATCTTGGTCGTACACTTGTCCATCCATGGGAATTGCCTACTGGACACTGGTATAGGGCTGTACACATTTCACACCTGCATTTAGCATTATCCGGTGGATGCTTTGCATTATTAGTGGGGAGTAAGGCATGTTATACCCACATCCCTCCCACGGGGCGGGACAACGGATTATCTGCCAAACAACACCGAGCCCCATTTCTGCATACCCAGGATGTCATGGCTGCAACCCTCGACGGTACCCATTACACATCCTTCATGTGCGGGACTGGGATGTGGACGACTTCTATGGACTCGACAATCTGGGATTTCTGTTCATATGTCCTGCATTTCATGGACACTTGTCAGCAACCTTAAACATGCTGGTGGTGCATATGTCTAGCTGTGCCGTAGTCACGGCTGTCGCTTCTTCTGGTAGAACGATCGCAGCTGGATGATATTCCGTACGGATCAATTTTTGGGTCCTACAATGGACACCAATGTGCATATGTAAAGTGTAGAACTTGTTGGACTGTGTCCATCTGGCCAGTGGTTTTGACTGCTGCTGTATGTTCCCCAATCGCGGATGTCTGTTTGACTACCCATATTATGTAGTGCTACGAAACCAGGTTTTTCAAAACTGAAACCAAATGGTGTACATCCAAAGATGCAGGTTATCAACTGCTTTAAATAATCCTCACAAGTCCCAATAGGAAAGATTCGCCACTTTATTGTCAATATAACACCACCATAACAAGTGGATCATTTAGCACCTTCACTCGGTCTTACCGGCATTTTCAAGTGTAATTAGCTAAAACAATAACTAAATAAATAATAATAAATAATTTAATAATAAAATAATAATATGTTATTTGGACAATAGCTTCTGCTATTGGCATACAATGCTGTGGGTGGTGCCAGTTACCATACATATGGCTTTCTCAAAAGCCGACTTCACACTTCTAAACACTAGTGTGTTCTCCTTTAAGGCCCCTGAGCCAGTGGTAAACATTACTCAAGCCACTGAATCACTTTTACATATGCCTTCTACCAGCACCTACAGGACTGCATGGATCAGGCAATCCCTTACACAACTGTGAGTCTTTGTACCAATGCCAAGCATCCAGTCTGGTGTACCCCAGCCATACACAAGCTTTACAACAAAAGGAGGTAGCTACTACAAGACAGAGCAGAATCCTTGTAAGGTATGACACCCTTGCTCATTATATGTGAAGAACTACAAGCTCTCATGACATCATCCAGGGCAAATCCGACAGATATATCACCAAGGACTCGACAGACAATCATACAGCCTTCTTTAGCTATGTTGGACACCTGGGACCATTCCCAGATATGCTCGGACTGGGTTCAGAATGATGTGAAGTTTACTGAACCTACACACATTGCCAACATACTGGCTGACAGGTTCGGTGCAAACATCTCCTCCCCCACATGGAGAGATGTCTGTACCAGAGGATTGTGGCCCCCGAAACTTCTGTAACGCATTGGTGGTGGGACATGCTCTCTCCAAGGCAGTGAACACAGCATCCACGGGACCAGATGGTGTCCCGCTGTGTACCTATGAACTCATTGGAGGAATTAGACCCACAGTTAGGACAGTTGTTTAATCTTAGCCTCACCTCAGGTAACGCACCCAAGTTGTGGCGCACGGCGACTTAGTCCCACTTCACAGGGCAGTGCCTCCACTGACCCTGGTAATTACCATCCCATTAGCTTGACAAGCCTTATCTGCAAAGCCATGGGGAAGGATCATAATGGAACTCATAGATGACGACATAGGGGACTTGCATACTTTGCATCCAACCCAGTTTGGCTTGGTCAAAGGCAGATCATGCGCTTAAAACTTGTTTGACGTTTTAGGAACAGTCACCGAGGCTATTGATGAGGGTCAGGCAGTCCATACAGCCTACCTCGACCTGGCAAAGGCCTTCAACACAATACCCCCTCAGGTATCATTGATAAACCCATCGGCTTGGATGTGAACACGACATCACAGGATGGGTTGCAAACTGGCTAGGTGACAGAACCCACACGGTCATAGTTGCTGGCACCATGTCAGACTCACAGCCGGTCACAGGCGGTGTCCCACGGGCTCAGTCCTGGGTCCACTCTTTTTCTGCATCTACATTTCCAAAGTACAAGAAAACACAGGGGTTATGGTTGACAATGTGTGCAGATGACAGCTAACTGCGTGCCATAGTGGGACGGACATCTGACACAGATATCCTTCAGAAGGGCCTCACAGATATGGATATCTGGTGCCAGGGACATGGCCTACAGCTAACTGCAAGGCCGGGAAATGCATAGTCATACCCTTCGGGAAGAACAAGGTTACCCCTAGCTGCCATATAGGTGGCAATCCACTGAGCACAGAGGGAGTTATCAGGGATCTGGGGACCCAGGTTGTCAGTCACCATTCGCTTGACACACACATTGCTAACGAGTTAGGTAGACCTTCTACATTGCCCACCCTGAATCATGCAGGGATTCACATCTAGATCAGGGAGGTCATCGCCTCCTTGTACTCATCATTCATTAGACCTATGATTGAGTACATTGCCCCATTCGGAAGGTATCTGACCCGACACCTGCAGCAGATGGAAGGCCCCATAGGTTCATCGTCAAACAGATGCAGGGTGTCAGGAATTTGTGTTATGCTGCCCGACTGAAAGGACTCCTGCTCCATTCAGTCACATACCACTTGCTCAGTGGTGACCTGTGCCTGACATACAAGGCCATGTCGACCCATATTTGATGACTATGCTTCACCTAATGGATCTACATCCCTCTGAACCACAGGGGCAGGTGGCGGAACCTTGACACGGTCATTAATAGAATGTGTTGGAGGGACAGATTCATCACCCAGACACTCACTATGCAAGTGCTGTGGAACAACATCCCAGTACATGTGAGGCAGAGCACCTTGCTGGCCTTGTTCGAGGGGGATCTTGACCAATGGATGGGAGATTGCAGATATACCCCAGGGATTACTTCATTGTCACTGCTTGACAGAGGTAGAGCAATATAATAGGCATTGTTATCTTTGGAATGGAGGGTTGGCAAAGGGAACATAACTGTGGGCTAGGGTTATAGCTGCCCTTGGGCAGATAGCCTACTATGTACCTATGGACCTATGAACCTATGTTCATAGTTTGTCCCATTCACACTTGTCTATCCCCTATCCTCATTCGTGTGTGTATATTTCTGTGGCACATGATTGAACTATGTATTACCTGCAGGTATGTTGTGTACAGTGCACATACGCCACGGTTGATTACAGTGTATCTGTGTACCTACCTCTGTGATACTGAGGACTACCACACATCCTTCACAGCATTACATGCATATGTCCATACTCATTATTTGTTGGCCTGTGGGGGTTGTTAGGCAACGGTTACACGTGTCCCTGTTTGTGCACGCCACATGGTGGTCTTTGACCAGCCTCCGCTGCTATCGTGGGATGGACGGTAGTGTTGGTGTGTGTTTGGGATGTGTTTCCACTGCCGGTACATCTGTGGGGTGGGTTGGCACATGTTCCTCTTTGCAGGGAGCCCCATCCTGACATTTGTGTCATAAATAGCGCCAACACTTGGCACGTACCATATGTCCTGTGCTATTCCCACAGTCGGTATGCCTTCCTGCATTACTACTGCATGTTACTGGCAGTTTGTATCTGGTACACATGGCTTTTATGTTGGATAGCTTGGCCTATTCCCATGCTATGACATACCCATTCATCCAGGCATATACATGTTATTCTATCCTTTGCGCTGGCCGCGGGTGTTTGGCCATCCGCAACGCTTATTCTCAACGTGTGATGTCCCACCTTCACCTTTTGTGCATGTGGCACCCTGTTGGGGCGCCCTGCTTGGTGGGCAGATGTTCCGCCATATGTGTTGTGTTTGACATGTATGCATAGCTAATCATCAGTACGGTGGCTGAACATACTGCCTTGTCCAAATGTGTACAGTTATGGGCACCGTGGTGTGTGCACTTCATGGGGTTTCGATAGGTCCATACCACATGGATGTACACATTCTGCCGCACACATTCACATGCAGCCATTTGGATATCAGTACCTGAGGTGGGATGTTAACATGTGGGGTACATATTTGCCCATGTGGCACCGCCAGGACAATACTTCACTACATTTCAGGTATACCCATTGTGTGTAGGTGTGCAGCTGCCAAGGCTGCTAGTTGGGTTGGGTGCACGGTCGTACATGGGTGTAGGTTACGTGCTATGACGGGCTGTTGTGTTTTACATTTGCATGCATGGGTTCTGCTTCTGGATATTACGCTTAGGCATACACCGCCCTATGTGTATGCGACGGCATGTTGTTGGTGTAGTACATGTTGCTATGCACATGTTTGTCTGTGTTTGGGGTATCTGGTTTCCTTCTGGTTGTTGTATCGACACGGCTGTCCGGCTATGTACTCTCACTACTGCTGGTGACCATGCCCATGTGGCTACTTGTGTGTAGGTGCGGCGCTGACATGCTGCGTACACCTTCACTGGGTATGCCCACTGACAGTGCATTGCATGACGGACATGGTATTATGCGTATCCTTTGTTCCTTGACTCGGTACAATTTGGACTTCGTGGGTTAATGTTTGGTTCTCCGCTTTGTGTGAACGGGTACTATGTTGCATACTCTGCATAATGTTTCATTATCCACGGACCCTGGCTGGTGCGGTTACTATTGCAGGCGGCCTGTGACAGTCAGCACTTTAGGTTGCTCATCGCCTGCCGGCTTGGCCACGCCTACGGGCGCATCCTACTTGGCCAGACGCGTCTCTGCACATGTCTGCATCATCGTGGTTGCGGGCAACAGCACTCATTACTATGCATATGGCGCTGCACCGACATTATACACTGCACTGCCGGCCCAAGCCTTGCGCCGAGCTTCATAAATCCCGGGGTATATCTCTAACTGTGAACAAACACCTACTCAAATCTTACATCTCCTTACTCTGCCTTATTCACTCATTTCCTGATTTCCATCAGTTTTCTCCCCAGGCTTTCTGTCTAAATATACACCTACAATTCCTGTTTGTATTATACTAACTTACTTTTAATTTCTCTATAAACTGGCTAAAATCTTTCTAACTATTAAATCATTGTCATATAACTTGTATCTGTTTTTAACCAATGTTTTCATATTATATGTAATTTAGTATAATTATTTAAACTGCTAAAGTGACACCTTGACCCCATGTGCAAAATGGGAAATAGGTTGAGGATGGATGGATGGATGGATTTAAACTGTAGTTGTTTTTTGTATTAGTTTTAAAGGCAGTAAAATAATAATTATTAAAATGTTTTGTAATACTTTGGAACTTTTTTCCCCAGCCATAGCTGAAAATTGACTCCTACCCAGTTGGAGTTTCCTGGCAATCAAATGTTAGTAACAAACAAATAAAGTTACCCACTTGTCCACTACTGTTGTATTCGGTTGTTCTTCCAAAATTTGTAAAATTCATATGTGTTTCCATTCATCCCCAGAGTTCCTTCCATCTTTTCTTTTTTTCATTTTAACTCTTACAGTTTTATGTTAGTCTCATGGGGTTCCTATTAGATGATCAAGATGCATTCTATCTAATGTGTCTGGGTCTTAACTTAAAACAACGGTAAAGGTAATAGCCGGGTTAAGCTGCTTTTAAGTGAATTCTTTCCCAGGGAAAGAATTTGTTTACCGCCTCCATTACTTTGTTGTTTTCGCACTGTAGTGCGATTTCTCGGAGTTTGTATATTTTAGGGGTGTGTAAGGCAAAAGCCCCACTTTATGTATTATTTCAATTTTTTCTTTTTCTTTTTATTTTCTTTTTGGAACAGCTGCATTTTTTTCAAACAGCTTTCAAGATTGTAAGCTTCGCTTACATGGGGTAGATTATTCATCGCCACTTTTAAGCATTCGATGATATAATATAGACCTTATCTCATGGATAGCTAGCTCTGCCTATTCAACTTCTTAAATATCCATGTCCCTCCATCCTTCTTGAACCTTCTTTAAATAAATAAATAAATAAATATAAATATATATATATATATATATATATATATATATATATATATATATATCGATATTAAATACCCCTCCATCTTTTCTATGCCTTCTGGTAATAACTTACACCCATTCCATCACTTATTCATGTGTTTAAATTCTTTTCTGCACTGAGTTTTATATCTTCCTTTCTGATTACAGATATGACGCTTTCAACCAGTCTTTCATATTTCACTTATTTTTCTTACTGTCTCCCCCATGACCCCAGAGACTAAAATAACCTCTTTAAGGCTAGGTGATCCAGTCATAACCTTTTAAAAAATATTCAGTTTTCTATCCTTTATAAACAAACTCTGAATCTATTTTCATATTTCCTGCCAAATCCAATTCTCATACCTCTTCTTTTACTAAATTAATATGTACAACTTTGTGGTCAAAACCTACATTTTTGATTGCCCAAAACTATCTTCCAACTTTTTGCTTTACATTATGTATCCTATATAGTAAGTTTTTCTGTTCTGAAGATATCATCTTTTATTTCAGAAATTGTAACTCACTCTAACCACTTTATCATGGTTCTCATCATTCTGCCACAAATTCCTTTTGCATTTTAGTTTTTCCTCTAAACCAAAATTAGTGCCTTATGCATCATACAAGTATTAATGCAACTATAAATCAATAGCTATTATTCTAGCAAAGTTGTACTCTAATGTGTCTTTAACAGATATATAAACTGTACATAACATAAGAAAACTGTTTCTATATTAACAATCATAAATCAAAATTCTACCTGGAACAATAGCACAGATGTTCTTTGACAATGATTTCCAAGCTCCTTCCATGACAACATCACAATCTCATGACGCCCATCTATTCATATTATGTGAAGGATTTTTTTCCTCCACACGGTACAACACATTTTCTGTGTACCAAAGAATTTCCGCTTTTAACATCTTATAAAACATATGCCCATACCTTTGTTTTTTATCCACTTTGAGGCTATAATCAGCGTACTTTCTTACTGTGCTCTTGATGCTGTTTATATTCAAAGATAAAATCACATTCACTTGTTTAATACCGTGAAATTAAATTGACCTTTTCCTTTTTACTCTTTTCCCATTTGAACTAGCAGTATTAACATTTTATTTTTCTACAAAATCATTTTCACCTTCTGATTTAACTTATGACACAATAATCTGTTTTTCAAATATACCACTACCCCTCCTTTTTGTATATGCAATATCTTCAAATTAATTTTCATTTTCTTTTCACTTTGTTAATAGCGTTATTGTGTTTCATTTTCTCTTTTTTATTTTTATTTTTAATCAGAATCATTCACTATATTGTATTATATAGTATTTCCATTATGTCTGTCTCTTATCTGCTCATCAACAACATTTGGATCAACTTGCTCTTCTGAAGAGAAATGTCCACTTTGTTTGCACTTAGTACATTCAAATATGGAGTTATTGATTACATGCCCATTTTCATCATCTTTTTGGATAGTCTTTAAACATATGCCACCATCCCACATTAATAATAACCCTTTCCTTGGTCATAATAGTACACTCTTCCCTTTAAACTCTGGATGAAAATAATATTTTCTAAGTGACACAGGTATCATTTTACAGCTCAGTCCAAAATTACTGACTAGCCCCCAATTCAGAATGCCTCTGTATCAAATTTGTTTCAGCTGAGATAACCATATCACAATGTTCAATTACAGCAGCTCTTATATAGCCTCTGTAAGCCCCACAAATCTAAATTGCTGTAAACTTCCCTTCTTTGGCTCTCCCTAAACAACAGTAAGCCAAATAGTGATAATGAAGCTTTCATGTTTTAATTCTGCAAAGAGCCATTGCATTGCACATAATGCTAACTTTTTCACTAGTGCAACATTATGAAAACAATTGTCAAAATGAATAATGGGACCTACATGGATTGTTGAACTCCAAGGGATTTTACAACGGTAATCCAAAAAGATAAAACATGTATAATGATCAGGTAAACTCGTTCCTAAAAATTAAACCACAGACCATTCATTCATGGTTCTACCATCTCTTTTCAGCTGTACAAGGATATCACTGCTTCTGCATACGTTGAGACTGTTTTCTGCCTTTCTCATTGAGCCTGAGAGTTAAAAGATGTTATACTTGGAATGCTGGATTCTCCCATGATCTTCATTTACAAAACCCACAGATACAGAAATCTGTCCATCACATGTCTCCTAGAGTTCATCTTGACTTTGTTCATTAGTGTCCCTCATGAAATGCTGACTTTTCCAAAATCAAGATAAGCATTCGCTCTCATTGTATTACCACAGCTGTATCATTTAACTCCATCTCTGATTCTGTCACAGCTGAGACTGCACTGTTTTGAAAAACTGATTCCGCCATCTCCTCTCTATCTTGTCCTTCTGTCTCAAACGCCTTTCCTCCATATCACTCCTACCCCTTCCCATAATAATATATAAAGAGTAGCGAAATATCCTTAGTGTCCCACCATCTTAAGTTATCATCTGAAAAGAGATACAATAGAACTATCCCTCTCATCAAAACATAACTAAATAAAACTATCTGTCTATCTCTATATTAAATGGGCATATACATGTATGCATGTATGTATGTCCACACGCGTGCATGCGCGCGCACACACACACACACACACACATTATTGACACACACACACACACATATATATATATATATATATATATATATATATATATATATACAGACAGAGAGATATATATATATATATATATATATATATATATATATATATGGATCACCTTAATTTCACCGACAGTTCATTTCACCGACACTCAATTCAGCAGGCCCAATTCACTGACACTTCATTTCACGGACACTTCATTTCACCGACACTCATTTCATCAAAAATGATATATGGCCTATTCCCCACTGTAGAGCAACCCTAGAATTAGAATACATAGTAAGGTGGAGGTGGGGCACAACCTCCCACAATGGAGGGTGTGGGCAAAGCCCCACATACTGGGATTCTATAATGGTTTGTTGGTAATAATTATTCATTTCACTTGTAAGAATGCATCTGTATACTATAAAACGTTGAGGATATGAGAGGGGCTTTGCCCCCACACCCCATTGTGGGGCACTATGCCCCACACCCCTTTTACTATATATATTCTAACTCCAGGGTTGCACTACAGTGGGGAATAGGCCATATATCATTTTCGGATTAAATGAGTTTTGGTGAAATGAAGTGTCAGTGAAATGAAGTGTCAGTGAATTGGGCCTGTTGAGTTGTGTGTTGGTGAAATGAATTGTCGATTTAAATTAAGGTGATCTATCTATCTATATATATATATATATCTATATATATATATATATATATATATATATATGGATCCAGGATGTTTGCTCAATGATCAAATGTCCGAATCTATTAGCGCGAAATATTTACACGAAAGTGCTTTCAATCAAGAAGCACTTTCTCGTAAGTATGCCTGGTGCTGAGGCCGCACTTTCATGGTGCGGATAAGGGAAAATTCCCATTTCCCCACCGTAGTGTGGTTTCGCGGAGAATATTAAAGTGGGGGTGCAAAATGTAAAATGTAGTGGTTTTTTTTTTATTTAAACGCTTTAATGAAAGCGCTTTTTGGTTAAAGAGATTTTGTTAAAGTGTGTTCGTGGTTAATGATTCGGACGCTTGATCATCTCGATCAAACATCCTAGATCCATATATATATATACATATATATATATATATATATATATATATATATATATATATATATATATATGTGTGTGTGTGTGTGTGTGTGTGTGTGTGTGTATGTGTGTGTTTGTGTCTATGATGGAGACTTCCTCTAAGATGATCAACAAGTGTATGTCTGATAGCTGTTCTTTTGACCCCATTTAGTCAGCAGACCAGTTGATCAACACGCAGATGCAAAATCACTATAATAGCAGGGATGGGATATCTGCCCTTTTCTTGCTATTGTGTGATTTTTGGAATTGGAGTATATAAGTACCATGGGTTGTGGGTGGCACAGCCCTCCATGTAGGGGTAGTGCAGGAGGTGGGCATGACCCCCTGCAAAAAAAAAAAAAAATTTTTTTTGACTTGTAAGGTTTTGCTTTATGCTTATTTTTGGAGCATGCATGCATGTTAGACTGTCGCCAATGCGGCTCCAGTCAGATTTTGTCAATAAAAGCAATGTGATGTTTTGTAGACCAATCATCTTATAACCAGATACATATGTACATATATATATATATATATATATATATATATATATATATATATATATATATTTTTTTTTTTTTTTTTTCAGATTCTACATCAACTTAATAGAGGTATATTCTGAACATTTCCTTTACTCAGCCTGAAGAGGAGCTCATATACAAGTCCTTTTATTATAAACTAAGTATTATGGAGGCTTGCAAATTGCTAGATCATATTTAAAACTGAGCTACAGCTAGACATCTTGAAACTGAAATCATTACATATTACAAGCAAAAGGAGCTGAGACTTCTTGTCTTTCTTAAAAATATCAGAGATTTTTTCTAAGAGGCAACCTGTGACTTTAATTAACTTTATTTAATGACAGATGCCTTTATGTAACTTGGGATAAGAAAACAAACTGGTAATTTGTATATAATCTCTCTAAAAGTATATATATAAAATATGTAGGACTGCTAGACATGTGGGACCCTGAAAATGGCTTAATATTTTCTTTTAAAAGTTTTATGGTTGTTAGGATTAGGAGTTTACGGCAAGTACCTAGCCCTTTAAACTCTTGCTTAAAAAGGTAATTAAGCACTATGGGAGAAACAGCTATCTATATAATAATTTGTCAGTGGAAAAAATGGTTGATGTCGAGAGTCAGAAGAACTGAGTATGCTTTACAGGAGTCTGAGAACCTGGAAGAAGATGAAGGTGCATTGCTATCAGGTGATGTATACCTTGAGGAACTGGGGAGACTGGAAGGCTCATGTCCTAGTGGAGTGACATTGAAAGAAGAGTTTTCAGCTCACTGGAGTGAGTTATTAGTCCCAAGCATACCTCTCAACCTCTTAGATCAAAAAATCTGGATAAAGTTGTAAATAATGGAGGGACAAAGGCCCAAAAAATACGGACAATTTTTAAATATTGCACTTATAAACTTAGAAAGTTGAGAGAAGAACAGGATTTTATTAGAATGAATTTTCTGAAGGGTATGAAGTTTGAAATCAAATGCCTGTCATTATTTTCTGGTTTCTATCCTCAAGGATTTGCCATTAATTTGCCAGAAAACCAAAAATTTATGAGGAACAGGCCAAAAATATGAGGCAAAAAATATGGACATTCTGCAAAAATCTGGACAGTTGAGAGGTATGATCCTAAAATGGAGAAACATGCTTTTTATCTGTTTATGAGTTAGAGACAAGAGAGCTTCTGTTCATTTTACCAGTCTGAAGGAATCCAGGCTTGTCTTGTCTTATCCAGCAGTGAGAGTTTTGGTGGTATTCATAGTCTAGGAACATTGCAGTTACATAGCAGTTATCTGAGAACAGTGCCACTATGTATATGTAATTAAGTTAATAGTATTAATAGTCTGGGATTTCACAGCTACATAGCAGTTATCCGAGAATAAAAGGCTGCGTGTTGTAAGTATGTAAATAAGCTAGTGGTATTAATCGTCTGGGACTTCACAACCACATAGCAGTTATCCTGAGAATAGTGCCACTATGTTGTGTATGTAAATAAGCTAATGGTATTAAATAGTCTAGGGACTTCACAGCTACATAAAGCAGTTATCTGAGAATAGTGCTGCTATGTGTATATTTTAAATAAGTTATTGGTATTACTAGTCTGGGACCTTCTACAGCTACATAGTGCAGTTATCTGAGAATAGTGCCACTACATGTATATGTAAATAAGCTTAGTGGTATTAATAGTCTGGGACTTCACAGCTACATAGCAGTTATCTGGAGAATAAAAGCCACTATATGTATATGTAAATAAGCTAAGCACAGGTTATTTGTGCCCAGTTGAATAAGGAAAAGCAAATGTAGTTTGAAAAACATGCCTACTTATGGTAAAAGCAGAAAGTATCTAAAGCTAAACATTATGCATATGAAGTACTACATGAAAGCCACAGGCTCTCAGACATTTTTGTATGTATTCTAATGCTGCAAACAGATGTGGTTATAAGCAGTCATGCTTGAAATGCCTAAGGTAAATGGTGAACTGTAGTTTTCATTATTAATATTTTTAATAAAATTAAGGGGTTTAAAATATTTAACATAAGGGTATCCTCATGTGGACACTATGGTGGATACTTTAACATGAATAGAAATGGAGATATAATGAAAAGATTTGAAACAGGGAAGACACAACAAAGATGGCAGGAGCACAACAAGACAGTTGTGGTGGATAAGGTGGGTAAGGAGGGGCACTGTGTTTTTGGTAGGGGCTGGACCCCTAATTTTTCAAATTTTTTATATAAGAGGATAGTGAGGGTGTGAAATAGGCAAGAGGGTGTAGAAGAAAGGATAGGGGGAAAAGGGGTGATGAGGAGTATCACCAGCAGGAGTCCCCAGATCGCAGAGCCTCTAATATTGCCACTTTCAGATGGTGGGGCAGCAGGGACTCTGATGTTGAGAGGTAGGTACCTGTGGTGATATGGGTGTTCAGCACCAACTGGGACAGCATGTTCTGATCACACTGAAGACAGGCCTCAACTGGCTGAATCTGTTGGTCCATGACCTACTCCAGCATGCGTCCTCACTCTAAGTCTGAAGCCCCTGTTCAGTGAGGCTTGCCAGAATCACCCTTGTGGGAGGGAATCCCTTGGTGCAGAGAGTGAAGACTCCTAACCCTGGGAGGTACATGCCTGGGCTGCTCCTGAGGAATTTGATCTGCAAAAAATACACATAAATATGAGTGAAAGAAAATAAAAAAAAAAGGAGAAAAGGAATGCATAATTGTAAAATAAAAAACTGGAAAAAAAGTGTGGGGAAGACATAAGAGAAAATATTTACAATAAATTTACACACATCATGTTACACAGCATTTAATTTCTTACTCTTTAAAAACATTTCTTTATTTTTGTTTTCCATCTTTATTGAAGGATACAGAATATATGGGAAGTGCTTTCATGCAGACATGGGGCTACTAATCTGGGAAGGGCTTATGTGTATGTAGGAAGTATGATATGAGATGATATGGGGTTGACCACTTTGGTACAGTAGTTGGCATTGTCTCTCTCACAACAAGAGGTTTCCAGTTTGATTCTTGGCTGGGGAGCCTCTCTGTGTGGAGTCTGCATGCCCAGCCCCAGTGAAACCAGTGGATGATCTCCGGGGTGCTCCAGTTTCCTCCCTCCAAAGACATGCATGTAGGGTGGACTGGACACACTAAATTGGGCATAGGTGAGAAAGTGTGTGAGTGAATGGTATGAATGGAATTACTGTGGCAGGGCTTAATCCACCAGTGGTGTAAACCTTTGGCTCGAGATGATTGCCACTGCTGAAGTAACACCCTTTGTATTTATATTGCATCATATATGCATGTATGTTTCTAGCACTTTAGCACTTTTAGTTTTTAGTTTTTTGTATAATAGGTTGCTTTTAGTTGTTTCCTTAGTGAAGGAATCTTTTTCTTTCCTTAAGTGGTGTCATCGTTAACCCAGAATGAAGTAGATGCATTGGTTAACAGTGAGGTATAGTGCAATGTGGTAATGGTTGCTATGGTGAAGGAATTGATTCCCTTAATAAGTGATGCCATCGTTAGCATTAAGAAACAATGCTGTTGTGTCATTGGTCAATAGTGGTATACTGTGTGAACGGATAAATATATTTGCAAATGGTTGTTTTAGGAGTTTTTAAATTGTCTGATGAAGCGGGTTGTGTCCCGCGAAGCACTCACTTTTACAATAAAGAACTGTTTGTGTGCCATCATTGCAGTCATTTTATACTTTTGGTGTCGCTGATCTTGGGTAGATCTTGATTGGGACTTGTGACGGACTTGCTACTGACTTATTAAGCCGCTTGCTACATCTGGCTCCTGGCTATTGTTCCATATACCCATATATATATATATATATATATATATATATATATATATATATATATATCTTCCTATTCTCCTTTTGGCTTTTCTCCTCTATTAGGAGTCACGCCAAGAGTGGAACAATGGTGCACCAGAACGTGGTCTATATTAAATTATTGAAAAGCTGAATTCATTGAATGGTATTTCCATAAAAAATACCCATTCAGCTTAATTTTTTGTGCGTGGGCTGTGCCCTACCACACAATCCAAGCAATTATATATACCAACTCAGAGAGATCACTACAGTGAGGAAAGGGCAAAATTTCTGATCTTCACTGTACCAGATCGCAAATATTCAGAATTGGGCCAGAACGGTATTTTTGATGGAAATAATGCCTCGTGAATTTAACTTTCGATAATTTAATATAGACCCCTACAGAAAAAATTAGCAGTGAGTTTTACGGTGTTGAGTTGCCATCCCAGCATCTAATCCTTCCACAGAAGGCACACACATGCACACACTCACACCTAGGGCCAATTTAGAGGTCCAAAACCACCTGCAGCATGTGGACCTTCAGATAACCCTCGTGTCACAAATACTGCCTTTAGTTGAGATGATTGATCTACAAGCCGTGTTGCAGAAAAGAGACTCACCTGTAAATAAGTGTAATAAACAGTCCAATTCAAATCCACAGAGTTCATTCATGTGGTCACAAAAAAAAAAGCATCCGATAGACAGACCCTTTAAAGAAGGTGGCTTCAATTTTATAGGTTCATAGGTAACTACTAGACTAGTTGCCTTGAGGGCCACTAGCCAAGCCAATTGTTTTTTTTTGTGCTCAAAATAACCTTTCCCATTTGGTTATAGATTAGCCTTACCTATCCCATGAATAATAATAGTTATACATAACCCCTAATGAGAAGCCATCACTCTGGGACTATACCATAGATACGAGGGGACCAATGGGTGATGAAAAGCATTAGAGCTTGGTCCATTATTGTATTGTCACAGCACATTGCTGCAACATCTGGGCCCTAAAAGTACTTCTGATGAAAGAATATGGCATACCGGATACCGAACCTCGTTCAAAACTACCTATATTTTCCCTTTGCAAAGAAATTGAGATACTTTAAAGTTCATAGTTACTTCCTCTCTGGGGAAATCAGCCATCTGAAAGACTTTTCATCGCAGTATTTTCACTTGTATATTCATATTCATATCTATATTCATCTATCTAGATGAAAATATAAGCGATTTTCATTCACTGCTGTACTGCTTTACTATGCATTTGTTTAAATAGTTATTAATACATGCATTGTCCCACGTTTTACTTGTGGGAAAGTTCCAAACAAATTGTTACACTCTACCGGGAATGATGTTTAGAATATTATCCTTTGTATGAAAATTCCAGAATTTGTTCGGGCAGAAGGTCTTCACACAGAAAAATGTAGTGACTCAAGGAAAATTTTCAGTTTATTAGCAGTAAAACACTATATGCTTTGATTGTTTTCTGTCTAATAATTCTAGGTATGGCAAAGACACTTTGCAAATGCATACAAAAGGAATATGAACACACAACCAACTTATTGAAGTATGTGCTGGTCATTCACCTGACACTGCAAACCTCCCATCCTCCATTTTAGGTGGTGCCCGGACTGAGAGTTCAGCTTACTGTGTGTAATTAATATTGTGTGAATATTAATAGCCTACTATTTTACGTTGTGTTATTATACTTATAAATATTTTTTCTGGCTTAAACAAAGAAAAATCTTTTCCTTAAAAACACGCCTGCATGTAATTTAACCACTGCGCCTAAAGTAATGCAATGCTAAATGTAATTATGTGGCTATACAACCTTTTTTTGCTTTCTTGCATAAATAATACCTGAACAAGTTGTTCTAAATGTACCATGCAGATGTATAGTTGTAATTTACAGATACAGGCGTAGATTATTTAGCCTACATTTCTATTTATACAGTTATTACATACACATGCCATATATTTGTATATTAGATGCAGTTCTGTGTACAGATATGTTTATGCTTTTTGTTTTAGTACAATAAATATGGATTGTATACATATTTGCAGTTAGCATATTTCTTCTAGCAAATACCTTGGATTATACAACCTCTTGGTTTATTTTTAAGCGTTATGTTTGCGTAATATGACCCAATAATTAAATAATGTTTGCTATAAAACCTCGTGATCTCAATTAACAACCTGTCAACCTAATTCAGCCTATGCTTCTATTAGTCATTGTACCTGTATGTACCTGGTAGTCAGAGTAAGTGATTGGTTGTTTAGATGATAGTTGCTCACCCATCTCCTGGATAGATGTCTATCTTTTTCTATTTGGAACCACAGACACATAGCTGGATGTAATTTGGAGGCTATTTACTAAGAAAAGTAGACTATTATCTGACCAGCATGGAGCATGGCTTTATGCGACTTCACATGTGCGCTCTATTCAAACCACACAACAAGAACCAGAATAAAAAGTAACAGCAAGGCTGTGGTTCACCGATTCAGAACTACTTCTCTGATATATGACATCACCTTAACCAATCCCGTTAACCTGCAGGGGCACTACAATAGGGTACTGTTATTATTGGCAAGCTTGGTTTAACTAAAAATACTTTGTAGCATACCTGTTTATTTTTATATGGTGGATAAAAGGATATGCAATCATCATTTTTATTGTATTACTTACAATTTCTACTGCTACTTCTGCTCATTGCCTTAGGTACCTTTTTGGAGTATTACACCTGAATGTCATTTATACATGCTTCATGCAGTAGATCTGCAGCATTATTATTATTATTATTACTAGCTTTATGCTGGAAGGTTGCAGAAACAAATTTTCTTGTGCGTGTTTGTGTGTGTGTGTGTGTGTGTGTGTGTGTGTGTGTGTGTGTGTGTGTGTGTGTGTGTGTGTATGGGAGGCCACCCTTTATCATATGTTGAGTGATTTGAGTGAGAAGGTGTGTCAGATGATGTTAGCTGCACAAGGATTATACTTCATGGTTGTGCAACCATCGCGTATATCACCCATTTGTTTTCTAAATATAGTCAGCTTTGAGCATATCTGAGGCACCTGCATGTTCCTGCATCATGCCAGAGATGAGGACTGTTGCAGACCTGTCTCTTTCCGCAGCATGTTCACATGACCCCAAGATGCATTAATTAGTAGCTGAGACCCAGTTGTGCAGATAAGTGACCTCAGACATTTTAGTATTACTGCAATGCACAACAAAAGGTACATGTGCTTAACTTGCATACAAAAAGATGTAAATGGAACTGAATTTTACATGAACTAAGTTTATCACTAATTCATATTAATTTGCAGTTACTTGAATTAGTGGCAAATGACTTAGGAAACTGCAGGACTTCGAAGTAAGAAAAGTGATTGTAAATATTGTAGAATTAAAATGAAACACTTCAAAATCATGCAAAAATTAGTGAGTTAACTTGGAAGAAATGTTTATGTTACAAATATGATTGGCATATTATAATGGTTTTAGGGAATAGTGTAAAGTTGTCGTTGTAAATGGAAATCATTACAACATCAGTGGAAATGATTAGTGATCACAGAGAAATCTTTTATTTGTGTCATTTACTGCTTGGCATACACATGTTTTAATTGTGAAGTGCTGAAGTAGAGGGATATTGGCTGAACATACATGTCTTTACTCTAAGAGATTTCTGAGTGGCACTGAAGAACGACAAATGACAGTCTTAAGGAGTACATGACATTGGTAAGGGCAAGGGAAAGCATGGGTCTGTTATCAATGTTCTGAATATATTCATGTTGCTGCAGACATTTCTGTGGCACAAAACTCACGGATGGAGAATTTGTACATGTATGTAATTGTAGGATTTGTGTTACCTAACTTTTTATTGAGGATGGCAGTCACACTTTTAATTTTTGTGTTGTTTGACTGACGCATTACATCAAAAGTTTTTTGTGTGTGTGTATAGCTGTGTCATATTTTTTCATGTAGTAATGATACAAAACAATCTCAGCAATGAGGAAAATGTATTCTCATGATAACCCTTAGAACATATTGTAAAAGACTGTTTGATGCGGGTATGCAAATAAGTTGAGAGGACAAAAAGCCTTGAACTGTTGTCTTGACATCAATGCAGTCAGTGAAGAAACCACATGAAACCACACATTAACACAGTGCAAGAAGAGGGACAAATGATATGGTAGGACATGCTAGAAGCAGGAATGCAATTGCCCGCATCAGTACTCTGGTGGGGGATGCAAATAATTATCCATTTCACCAGATGAGGAATACCTCCTTTCCATCCATGGAAATGACTGTGACACAGAAGATGATGGTACTAGAATAATCAGAGAGGTGGTGTTGGCACTGGTTATTACTAATGTTCGTAGCAGTAACACATGTCTGTTCAGTGAAGGTTGGTTTAAAAACAGTAAAATATGTTTATAAAACAATTGAATGCCTATATATGGAATGATTATGTTAAACACATGGTTACTATTAATAGAGAACCTTCCAATATCTACAAAGAATGACACAATGAAGGTATTGTTTATGGTGCGTTGGCCATACCTCCTTAGAAGAAGTAGCGCATTAGTAATTTTTTCAAATATTTTTTACAGGGGCAACAGCATAAACAAAGATTTACCATCAATAAATGGAAGATATCAGCAGCAGAATGGCTTTGAAGGACAGACATGATATAGTTATATTTATAAGGCAGCCTTAGGAAAGTGGTAATCAGTCCCTAAGTTTAATGGAAGATATCACACACCACAATATGTTAGTAAATCTGTAGAAGAGACAGCACATCACAAAGTCAAGCATATTTTAACATTACACTCATACTTATAGGAAGATAACCCATGCACCTCCACAATTAGTATCTCCAAACTGAGATGAACACGTCCAGGATGATAGAAAACATTTAGAGGTAACAGTATCCACAGTGACACATTTACAAGGGGGACCCAGGTAAGAAATTTATTACAGCTACCCAAGAAACACATAAAGCATTGGTTGCCCAGCAGCAAATGTGGGGTCATAACACTGTTAGGGGCCTGAGCATTGTTACAGAGAGTCAGATGGATGTGGTCAGAATCCTCCACGTAGATCGGAGGATTTCCAACACTTGAAATGGTATACTGTAGGGACAATACAATCTTCACACTGTTGAGTTGTATGGTGGCACACCAAAATATCTGTGGCCTCCATTTGTAACATCGAGATAGGACTCTGCCTGACACAAGCAGGAGTCAGTCTTGAAAGGGGAGCAGTGGATGGTGTTCGGACACATGGACAGATCACAAGGATACTACAAGTATTTCTCAAGAAGAAATGTACATATCTGGGGAGCCACACAACAGATTTCATGCAGCCCATGTCAGTGTTCATCTACACTTACTAGAGCCTCTCATTCAAGGTCCAGATCATGGTCTTGCAGCACTGTTAGATTAGTGTCTGCAGGATCACTCTGCACTGCAGGCCCAACCAGCTCTCATGGTTGCACCTCTTCAAAAATCACTTGCACCATCACATAGCCTATTCCTTAGGAAATGTGTGACACATTTGACCATGACCTACTACATCAGAAGTTGATATTTCCTTACTTACAATTTGACCTTACAAACACAGGTAAATGTTTAACTCAAAGGGGAATAAGTTATTAGTAAGTGGGGGGGGGTACGAGACACTTAGTAACTCTATGCATTTCATTCCCAATGGCAGTGTTTAAAACAAGAAAGATGTATATCATGAGATAAGATTACAGTGATTAACACCATTAATGCTTTATGCATTGACATTATGCATGCTAATACCTAAAACTTCAAAGTAGTAATACACAAGTTTTCAGAGAAACACTGGCTAAGAAAAACCCGCCATGTAAAACCCCATTAACACCACTTCACTCCCTCACCACGGCACAAATGATGAGTTTTCTTGTCTGAGGTCAGAATTATTATTTATGACAAATGACCACCGCTCCCTGACCTACTGAACTCAATATTGAAGTGACAGATTATATATCTGAACTTATATCCTATTTATATGGCTGGCCTCTATGTTAGGCAACTGACTTGGTTAATTTATTTTTGTTAATCAACATACACCATATGATTAATTGTGTTAGCATTTGTTACCTTGTAATCTTATAGCACTGTAAGTGTTCCATTATATTCATAAAATGCTACAAAAGAATTGTGTCTTTGTTGCATTACTGTATTGAAGCAAGTGTTACTGTGAATTCTTCTTCCCGGCCTCCACTGAAAAATAGGCTCACATCAGCCCAGTGGACCTTCCGGTAAAACAAATGCAATAATAAATAAATAAATAAAAGTTCGATGTACAATACCTCAGCAGGCAATATACTTTAAATTGAGAAGACATTGTATAATATAAAAATACAACAGCTTTATTCAAATGCATGAACCTGCTATACTGAATTAACACTTTTTACTAATCAGACAACTTGAGGACATATACAGTCTATGCATACTTAGGTAACCATCTCACCAGAATTTATTGTGAAAACAGTTAGCCAGATATTATTATGCCTTGAAGGAGACATTGAATAGGAGTCAGTGAGCACTCAGGTATGACTTTACAAAATAATAAGGAGTAACCTTTCTGAAGTAAAAAAAATAGTTATTTACACTTGAGAAGAAATGTCAGAAGAACAGTGACTGAAGATCATGCACCACACAGTACAGCCCAAAGATATCACTGTATACATCGTTGTACTCTATGTGTTTTTTACAGCGATGAAACACTGACCGAATGTCATGGTCCATACCCTGGACTCATAAAATACCTCTGAAAGGCAGTCAGATGCTGCGTATGAACCTGCTACTGCCAGCTGGTCAGGCACAGTCACAGTGAGATTCAGGAACTGAGCTGCAGTGACAGCATGGGTCACCACCACCAGACCAGTTACTATCATGTTGTGCAGAATGCAACAAGCACTAAACAATGGACGGCGAGTGGTGCAGTGGTTATGTTGTCACCTCACAGCAAGAGGTTCTGGTTTGACTCCTGGCTGGGTACCTTCTGTGAGTTTCTATGTTCTCCCTGCATTTCGTAGGTTTCCTCCAGCTGCTCTGGTTTTCCCACATTAGAAAGGGCATGCATCTGGAGTGTTTCTCCTTGGGCCTCTGTTGACAGTTGTCTTTGTTTCAAGATGGACTTTCCCAGTAAACAAATGTTAAATAAATTAATAAATAAAATATTCTGCACACAGTAGTTGGGTTTACACCACAGGGCACCCCAGACTCATCCAGGCACCTAAATGACTCTTCAAGATGCCAAAGACCTTCAGTGATGATATGGGTCTGGGAGACTGCATTATAGCTGTCTTCTGCAGCACTAGTTGGAATTCTCACTGGTGTCATGTGCCATGGTCTAGTGAAATTTGCATCCCAGAAAGATAAAAAAACAGAGATAATAGCAAAACAAAAAAAATCGAAATTAACAATATATTTTATCATTAACAACTTAAATACAATAGAAACAAGAACGCTTTTTTTTCCACTTACTGACAAGATGACCACTTGGCATCCCAACACAGGAAGAGGTAGAGGAACTTCTGTGCCAGATATGGGAAAACAAGTGCTCCTGTTAGGATGTTAGGCAGATAAGGACAGTGGTGACAAAATTCCCAATGGACTGAAGATAGTCACTTGGCACGATGAATGGAAGCCCTTCCTATTGTAGGTACACTCACTTGTGGACTAGAAATGCCCTAATTGGGTAGCAGCACGGGTACACCCAGTGCACCAAGTACCCCAGGAATTATGCCACCCCATAAAAGGCACTCAAAGTCCTGGCTCGGTCTTGAAGTGACACCGGGAAATAGATTTACTGATCCACATGTGCCAGTCATTGAGTATAATGCCTTTAGTGTGTATCTGTCCAGACACATGCAACAAATGGAATGCTCACAGAGATACCTTACTAAAATGATACAAGACCATAATGGTATGTCATGGACCAACTCAAAGCCTTGTCACTATACTTATTCTCCTAAACAGTCTTCATGGTGTCTGTCAAAGTTTCACAACTCCAGTACATCAATATACTGGGTCCAAAAACAAATAACGAGGAAATTTCTCTGTGTGGAAGATCTAAGATTCCCTAGATTTCAGGCACCTAGTAAAAAACATACTGTGAATATCCCACTGAATAACAGGCGGTAAAAATACTTACTTTAAAAACTTTCCAAAGTATAAATCCACTAATGAAAATAGGGAAGCACAAGCTAGTTCAAGTCACAAGATCCAAATAGTAGTTGAAAACAAAATAAAGTGTAGAAATTCACCATTCCATTTACCTGCCTGTTTAAAAGCATGTTTAAAATCAACAGTGGCGGTGCAGTGGTTAGCGTTGTTGCCTCGTAGCAGGAGGTTCTCTGGATCAATTCTCGGTTGGAGCTCTTTTTGTGCAGAGTCTGCATATCTTCCCTGTGGTCAAGTGAGTTTCAAAGACATGCAGGTAGGTGTGTGTGTGTATGTGTGTGCCTTCTGTGAAGGTTGGGCGCGGGGCTGGCAATTTGACACTGTAAAAACACCACTGCCAATCAATATCGGACTGGTGATCCTCTGTGGCAACCCCTAACTGGGAAAAGCTGAAGGATATTGCTTTAAAAGCATGTTTAAAAGTATGGGAGTGGTTTACTAGGGAAGTTGTATTGTAAAAGATAATTAGCATGTTTACTTGCTAAATACCCCTTCCCCCATACACCAGTGTGATATTCGACACAGTGCTGCCCTAGTTCAAGCTGTGTGATACTAGGATATATTAGTTTATTGTGAATAGAAGAAAGCATGCTCAGTATTAGTAGCACTCGTATTCAGTGAAAGAGGAGATAATGCAGCAAACCAGGCACATAAGAAATATCCAGTTTCAGGATCTGTTAAAATAGTAGATGATTGTTCCAACTGCTTCGACTGACAATAGAAAGACAAAATACCACTGCTGCCAAAGTTGAAAGTGGTCAGTGTTGGATGACATACCCAACAGCCATGACAGTGAACAGTCTCAGAACAGATGCAGAACAATGGAATTTTAGAGATAAAATGCACAAGGATAAAACAAGGAGTACAAGCCAGCTCAAAGGATGGCCAAAAGCACACCAGGCAATGGACTGGGAGGTGAATATAAGCAGAGAAAAGAGGAGGGGGATCAGATATACCTACAAGAAAGAAACTCAAGGAAAACATTCAAGGAGCAGAGAAGGGTGGAATCAGGATGAATGCTGTATGGGAATGGGGAAAGAAGCACAGATGACTAGGAAGGGCAGTGACCACAAAGAAGCATGTATAACACAGAATACCTTGGAATGAAAAGACATTGGCAAGAGGGGATAGAGCATGGAGAATACAGAAGGAGAAGTGGAAACAGCTAGTCAGATACTTAAACAGAAAAAAAATATGAGACAGTTTTGGTCTATAAATGGGTTGAGAAAGTTACAATGGACAAGAGAAGAGCTGAGAAGGGGAAGGAGGAGCTTGAGAAGTGGAACAAGTTCTTGGGAAAATGAGCAGATGACAACAGACAAGTGACAGAAGTGGAATGAGAAAAACAGATGAAATATACTGTAAGAAACCCTTTTTCTTTGTATATTTACTTTCTACCATACAGCTATACAATAGCAAGAAAACAAGGCTATATGACAGATCAGAGGCAGACAGCAGAAGAGTCGGTTAATAAAGCGGGAAGCATTACTATCCAGAAATGTTCAAACAGACAGAAGACAACAATAAGCACAGGTTAAAAACCTGCATTGATAAAAGGGAGAGGATAGGAGAATGTACAAAGATGTGAATAATAATAATAATTTACATTTGAATGTAACTGCCAGCTTGGATTATGCTACTTGTATTAGAGCTGGTGGAACAAGGATCCTAACGTGGGCAGAAACAGGGCACAGTGCAATGAATGCATTTAAGGGAGGAGAGAAAGAAGAGAGAGGATTAGATAATAAAAGGAAAGGAAACAAAAATGGAAAAGGAAACATGGAGGAAGTGGTGCAGACGAATCACTGGGACCTGCAATGCCCAGCCAAGAGACATCAATAATATTAAGATACCAAAACCTGATGGGACAGGCAGGACCTATGCATATGCAGTAACCAAGGATGAGAAAATTACCAGATGGGGGTTGAGTTAGGATCTGGCCAAGAGGGGTGGGGGTAGGGGCAAAGAATCTAGACTGCATCAAAATGACAAGTCCGTGATAGGTTGGGAAGACTGGAAGCAAATAAAGCATTGATACTGGAAATGAAATAAAGGTACCAGAAAGGGATAAATCTTTAAGGGGATTATCAGTAAGAGGAAGGATCAAAAGTGGTGGAAGAGAAAATCAACAGATTATCACAGGAGTGCCTAGAAGCAGAGTGGTAAGATTGATAATATGGAAAGGAAGAATGAAAAGGAGAGCTAAGTTATCAGTAACATCTAAATGGAAAACAAGGACAAAAGGGAAATGTATATGCAGCTTGATTTGAGAGATGGAAAACATACCGAAAGTGAACACAGGTAATTGACGTTTTTAGTGTACATGTTTCAAAACCAAGATGGACGGTTATTGGAAGACAGGAATATAGTAGTGGAGAACATGATTTGAAAGCTGAATACAAAGATGAGGGAAATGAAGGTGGCTGGATACCTGCGAGACATATGGCCAAGGAGGGGAAGGGGCACACATTCACAAAGAATGCCGGCGGAAGGGGTAACAGATTGCATAGATTCCTGATAAATTAAGAGTGGGCATAAACAGAGCATAAGCAGAATGCAAGAAAGATGCCAGACCTTGCAAAATACAAATAGACCATATAGACATAGAGACAGGGAGACACAAATAAAGGATGGAACCAAGATGCACAGGATGGAAGAAGAAGGCAAAGGAGAGCAGTGGTTGGGGAGACACTTTGAAACAAGAGAGAAAGGGATTTGAGGCGATGTTTTGCAGGTGTATGGTGGGCTTATCATGGTGCGGGTTAAAGGAAAAATAATGCATATGGAGGGAATACCCCCTATTATTTATTTTATTTATTTATTTTACATTTGTTGACCGGCTGGGGTCTAACTGGATACATGTCCATTTCAGAGGTCCGGGAGAAAGCTCCAGAATGTACCATTATAAACATTAAAGATTAATAGTGGAATTACATTAAAGCAATTGTAAACATTGAAACCAAATCAGAGTATGGAGGGAAAAATAAATTGATCAAAAAATAATGTGTTTTTTTTGAGGATGAAACTACCTTAGTGTATTTGGCAGTTTGTTAAAAAAGGTATAATATAATGGTAAATTGAAATTATATGCAAACCTTTGTAAACAGGAGGAAATAGGAAGGTTGAAGAGGAAGTAGGTTGAAGAAAGGAAAAGTCAGAGAGCAATAAGAAAGGAGATCAGTAATCTACATTAGCGGGGTAAAGGGTGAAAGTGGACCCTAGGGAGTAGGAAGATAGAAGTGAAAGAGGAAGCAATTAGTCAGGGTTTGTGCAGGGGCACATCCAGTGAGATTTTAGGTGAAGTTTGAGTCTTAGTTTAAAGTGAGAAAGGGATGGTATTTGAGTTAGGTCTGTTGGTAGGAGGTTCCAGCGTTTGCCAACAGTGTTTGAGAAAATGCTATCACCTGACAAGTTATTAGACTTTGTAGTACAAACAAGTAATCTAGTAGAGGAACGAAGTGAAGTTAGATTTGTGTATGGGGTGATAAGGTTAGTGAGAATAGGAGTATTTTTAGGTTGATAAAAGATTTTGTGAGCAATGATGACTTGAGAAAATGTTAGTAAGCTAGGTAATTCAAGCCAGTTGAGTTGCTTAAGATTAAGACAATGGTGTGTCTTGTATGGGTTGCTGGTAGCAAACCTGGCAATATTGTTATAGGCATGAGAAATTTTTTGGAGGTTAGTTCTTTTTAGATTAGTATAAATAGATGAAGCTTAGAGAAGCGTAGAGATTAAGTGAGAGTGGGCAGTGTTGGTTCTGGCTAGAGGAGTAAGGAAAGGTTTGATTCTGTATAAGGAACCAATTTTTCTGTTCACTGCTTGTATGGTGTTGTTAATGTGAATATCATAGGTGAGGTTGTTGTCGATAGTCACTCCTAGCAGTTTGGTAGATTGTTCAGGTGTTATCAGGGTGCCTTTGCTAGATACAATAGAGAGATCAATAGGTGGGGACCTATTGGTAGGTGGAAATAGTAGCAGCTTGGTTTTTTTGGCATTCAGAAGAAGGCAACGTTTTAGGAACCATTCTTCAACCATGTTAAATACTTTTTGGGTTATGTAGTGGAGGTCTGAGGTGGAGTTAGCAGAGCATATAAGTGTGGAATCGTCAGCATATTGAATACAGGTGGCCTCAGGGACTGCAATGTGAAGGTCGTTGATAAATAGAGAAAAAAGAAGAGGTCCCAGATAAGGAGAAAATAATAAGACAAGAAGATTGCAGAGCTAGAGAGAGAGAGGGAGAGAGAATGACAGCGAGAGCTGGAGCTAGCAGAAGTTCAAAGGAGAATAGACCCATTAAATGAAGACAGGAGGAGGAGGCACGAAGGTGGAAGTACTGAGCATTTAAATGGAAACAGCAGTTAGGACAGCAGAGGTACAATTAAGTTACTTGAAAGATTATTGCAGGGAGAGTCAGCAGGGAGAACTGGCAAAGTAGTACAGACCAAAATGTGGGACTGACTGAAAGAAATAATGGAGAGGAAGCATACCTCTCAACTGTCCAGATTTTCACAGAATGTCCAGATTTTTGCCTCATAATTTTTGTCTGTTCCTCATAAAATGTGTGGTTTTCTGGCAAATCACTGGGATGATCTGAGGATTGAAGTCACCTAATAATGACGTATATTTGAGTTTCAGACTTCAAATCCTTCAGAAAATGTATGCTAACACAAAACCTGTGACTCTAGCAACTTTCTAAATTTATAAGAGCAATTGGGAGCCAGTATAGTGGCATCATACTTGATGAGGGTTGATACTGCCCAGGGTCAGGACATGCTGGCCTGGGCTACACAATCTGAGTGGCCCTCTATGTCTCCTTTAATGTATCCCAGGGTGGTATGTCTCCAGTCATTGACACCAGCATGGGCAATGACCGCGTCATACCTGTACATGCTGCGGAGTGACCTGAGTGCATGTGTTATGTGGCGGATTCCAGCGCCCGACAGGCAGCCTACTGTGATCATTCCCTTGTTCAGTCTGGTGGGTGGGACGTCGGTGTGTCTGACAGTGGCGTCACCCATTACAAGTGTGTCTGGCATTGTGTGTGTTGCCTTTGGGGCTCTGACTGTTTAGCACACTGACGTTGAGAACTATGTGTTGCATGTCCTATGTCTTGTGGAGGCAGTTGCTTGGGTGTCTGCTTCAGAGGGCTCGTTAGGTTCATGACATGTTTTAACAGTGCCTCCAGGTATGTCTCAGTGTATTCATGTGTTTGATTAGCATTTGCGATAGTCACATGTGACACTGGGTTTGTGGTGTGCATGGTGTCCTTCCCCTCCCGTTTGGTCTTGCCGGTCATGGTTTGAGAGAGCACAGCCCATTGTCTGGCTATATAGTTGCATCTGTCACATGCATTATGTTCAGTGGGGGAGGTGCGGCTTGTCCGTGTCCATGAGGCACCTGTAACAGTGCCCAGGACGCCCAGATTCACCATCTGAACAGGAGAGGTCGCTAGCAATTGACCCTTCGACATGCCAGAGAACGTGAATGCATTTGCTGTGTAACTGGGTCAGAAGGCACCTATAGGGAAGTGGGTACACAAGGGGATTCTAGGCCAGTGTAGTACTCCATTTAGTATACATGTACTTTACCTATGTAGGAATACTATGGGAGCAGGTGCTGAGCTTTTGTGATATAGAGAACAAACAGTCGGGATTGCAAGAAGAGAGGTTATGCACATAAACCTGCGGAGCACGGAGCCAGATATAGTGTAATGTTGCTTACACGGTACATGACGCACATGTCCACACATATACTGCACCTGACGCCTGTGGTCGGTGCCACAGGCTACGGTGGACAGAGACATCACATACATGGCATGACACAGTACAGGTATGGTGACATTCTGCAGGTGTCGTACGCAGTGTGCTGGCTACTGACCGCAGGTGTCATCTGCCAGCTGTGGTGCACGGTGTGCAGCAGTCGGATGCTGTACCGGTACAGGAATATGTCCGCAATCACGGTGCATACACCTCTATGGCACACACCCCATTGTGTGCAGATGGGGACACCTGTCTGTGTGGTCAGCACCCTCACAAGACAATGCACCCATGCGCTATGTCACAGGGGGTGGTCTTGCACAGGTGGCCAGTAAGGCTCACAGGTATGGCATTGACAGGGCTGTACAATGCAGCACCAGTACGGGATGGTCACCCTGTGTGGTCAGTGTCCAGTCACAACACTATATCTGCATACACCCTCACAACAGGCAGCAGACATACACACATGTTGACACACTGACATGGTGGTGACCACACATGTCTACATGGAGGAATGACGTGTTGCATGTACTGCACCATCCACATCCATGCTCCCCACACTGAGGTAGGTACAGATCTCTACCATGGTGTACAGTGATGTGTGGCACGTGGCACATAGTCCCCCCGATCTGTGGCATACATGGGCACACATTCCTGCACACATGTTGGTGCTAGGAATGCCACACCCGCTATATGGGATATGTGCAGGCGTGCAGCGGTATGTAGTGCATCCTGCGTACTACCACTGTATCTGGCAGCTGTGCCAATATTTGCACTTGGGAGGTGGTAGGGGTTACAGTGGCCATGTGACATATGGTCGATGATGCATGGCCGATGGGTATGCATTATGGCAGCGCTGTCATGTAAAGGTGACATAGCAGACTGTATGCACATGGCAGGGTAGGATGGTGTGTGACACACCTGTGACCGGCACCTGCACACATGCATGTGGACAGGTGTTTAAACACATGGTGTACACACAGACTGCCATGCGTGCTGTTATTATGCCACCATATGACGGCCCCCATGATGGGTATGCATGTGGTAGGGGGTTGCAATTGTGTTATGGACACCGGACACCGCTCATGCACGGCTGCACCGTGCACAGTACACGTGTCACATGTATCCCCTGTTGCTATGTGTGTATGCATTGATATGTTGTGACATGTGTGTTGACATACATGGAACATGGACTGTGGTATGGTATCACAGCTGTCACAGGCAAACTGTACAAGGGTATGTGTCCCACTGAACACCGCTACACCCTGTAGGGGGTGCATACCACAGACACGTTTCCGCCTTCCCTTCGTGTGTGTATTACCGCGTACGCCTGTGTTATGCATGTGGTACATCACAGGCTTCGTATGTGTCCTGCGTGCAGTCCATGCACACAGCCAGGAAATCACATATGTGACATATCCGGACATTGTTTCACTGTGGTACAGCTGCAGTCATGTGTCATATCTGTGTCAGGCCCGTGGTATGTGTGGAGCACGCCTGTCTGTGTATACCGGTATGGGTGGACTACATCACACCTGTGGGATCATTGATAGTACATGTGTACTCTGCACGACGGACGTACACCGCCACATAGTCTTGTGGACATATGTCACATGCTGTTGCTGGACCGTGAGGCATACTGCTGCACCGATGACATGGTGCTGGCATGGCAGCTACAGTGTTCACTGCAGTGTGTACATGTTCAGCCTGCACCCGTGACGCCTGTGCTGTCATCTGTGTGTGTACGTGTAACTGCATGTGTGTCCACCCTGTGCATGTGTACGGGTTTACCTGGCCATGACTTGCGGTGTGTGCACTCCGTCTGCATGCCAGACGGCGCGTAGCACATACTACGTGTGTGAGCATGGCCGGGTTGCTGTTGTGTGGGTGGACACACACGACGGTCCACATTCTGCCTCCCATGATTTCATCCCATGTGTATGCATGTCTGCACTGTGCAGATTCTAAGTGTCTGAGCATGCCCAGTAAGCAGCTGTGTAGATGGACACACAGTACAGTGCACACCGCATCCGTCTGCGTTGATACCCCGTGTGCATGCCTGTTTCCCCTTTGCAACCGCCACGTCTGTGGCATGGCCGGGTTGCTGTTGTGTGGGTGGACACACACGACGGTCCACATTCTGCCTCCCATGATTTCGCCCCATGTGTATGCATGTCTGCACTGTGCAGATTCTAAGTGTCTGAGCATGCCAGTAAGCAGCTGTGTAGATGGACACACAGTACAGTGCACACCGCTCCCGTCTGCGTTGATACCCCGTGAGCATGTCTGTCTCCCCTTCGCAACTGCTAGGTGTGAGGGCATGGCCAGTACACCATTCGGGGGTACACACTACAGTCGGCACCGATGTCTGCTACTAGGCATGTAGCCATGGCCAATGACATCCTGCATAGCCATGGTGACCATCCAGGTGAGTCATATGTGGTTGTTATGCCACAATGGCTGCCTACATCGTGCACGCCGGATGCCCTCTCATAGGGTATACTGTATGTGGTGCATCCCGTATCCATGTCGTGATGTACTGCTCCGTAGTTATTTGGTATTCCTGACTGCAGCACTACCGTGTTACTGTACGCCCACCTTGGGATGGTAACATGCTGTGTGACTGCGCACTCTGTCTTCCTTCCCTATCGGCTGCCTTGCCTCTGCAGATGATAGCACCCACCTAGGGGTATGCCTCCTGACAGTGCTGTGCTCAGTAATCTCGGTAGCGCGTTCTGTAAATGCATCATGCTGTAGTGTGTTCATGTAGGTAGGCGTAGGTTCGACTCCCGGCCCTTCCCTGTGTGTGTGTGGGTTTGGGTGGGTGTGTGTGTGTGTGTGTGTGTGTGTGTTTCCAGCTGCCTCTGCAGATGGACATGCTTTTAGACGCTTCACAACACATACCTTGGCTATTGCCAGCTATTCCCTTATGGATGATGTCACCCGCCTAGAAGTATGCCTCTGACAGCGCTGTGCTCAGTAATCTCGGTAGCGCGTTCTGTAAATGCATCATGCTGTACTGTGTTCATGTAGGTAGGCGTAGGTTCGACTCCCGGCCCTTCCCCGTGTGTGTGTGAGGTGTGTGTGTGTGGGTGTGTGTGTTTCCAGCTGCCTCTGCAGATGAACATGCTTTTAGATGCTTCGCAACACATACCTTGGCTATTGCCAGCTATTCCCTTACGGATGATGTCACCCGCCTAGAAGTGTGCCTCTGACAGCACTGTGCTCAGTAATCTCGGTAGCGCGTTCTGTAAATGCATCATGCTGTAGTGTGTTCATGTAGATAGGCATAGGTTTGACTCCCGGCCCTTCCCTGTGTGTGTGTGTGTGTGTGTGTGTGTGTGTGTGTGTGTGTGTTTCCAGTTGCCTCTGCAGATGGACATGCTCTTAGACGCTTCACAACACATACCTTGGCTATTGCCAGCTATTCCCTTACGGATGATGTCACCCACCTAGAAGTAGGCCTCTGACAGCGCTGTGCTCAGTAATCTCGGTAGCGCATTCTGTAAATGCATCATGCTGTAGTGTGTTCATGTAGGTAAGCGTAGGTTCAACTCCCGGCCCTTCCCTGTGTGTGTGTGGGTGTGGGTGTGTGTGTGTGTTTCCAGCTGCCTCTGCAGATGGACATGCTTTTAGACGCTTCGCAACACATACCTTGGCTATTGCCAGCTATTCCCTTACGGATGATGTCACCCGCCTAGAAGTATGCCTCTGACAGCGCTGTGCTCAGTAATCTCGGTAGTGCGTTCTGTAAATGCATCATGCTGTAGTGTGTTCATGTAGGTAGGCGTAGGTTCGACTCCTGGCCCTTCCCTGTGTGTGTGTGTGTGTGTGTGTTTCCAGCTGCCTCTGCAGATGGACATGCTTTTAGACACTTCGCAACACATACCTTGGCTATTGCCAGCTATTCCCTTACAGATGATGTCACCCGCCTAGAAGTATGCCTCTGACAGCACTGTGCTCAGTAATCTCGGTAGCGCGTTCTGTAAATGCATCATGCTGTAGTGTGTTCATGTAGGTAGGCGTAGGTTTGACTCCCAGCCCTTCCCTTTGTGTCTGTGTGAAGTGTGTGTGGGTGGGTGTGTGTGTTTCCAGCTGCCTCTGCAGATGAACATGCTTTTAGACGCTTCGCAACACATACCTTGGCTATTGCCAGCTATTCCCTTACGGATGATGACACCCGCCTAGAAGTGTGCCTCTGACAGCGCTGTGCTCAGTAATCTCGGTAGCGCGTTCTGTAAATGCATCATGCTGTAGTGTGTTCATGTAGGTAGGCGTAGGTTCGACTACCGGCCCTTCCCTGTGTGTGTGTGTGTGTGTGTGTGTGTGTGTGTGTGTGTGTGTGTTTCCAGCTGCCTCTGCAGATGGACATGCTTTTAGACGCTTCGCAACACATACCTTGGCAATTGCCAGCTATTCCCTTACGGATGATGTCACCCGCCTAGAAGTATGCCTCTGACAGCGCTGTGCTCAGTAATCTCGGTAGCGCGTTCTGTAAATGCATCATGCTGTAGTGTGTTCATGTAGGTAGGCATAGGTTCGACTCCCGGACCTTCCCGTTGTGTGTGTGTGTGTGTGTGTGTGTGTGTGTGGGTGTGTGTGTTTCCAGCTGCCTCTGCAGATGGATATGCTTTTAGACGCTTCGCAACACATACCTTGGCTATTGCCAGCTATTCCCTTATGGATGATGTCACCCGCCTAGAAGTATGCCTCTGACAGCGCTGTGCTCAGTAATCTCGGTAGCGCGTTCTGTAAATGCATCATGCTGTACTGTGTTCATGTAGGTAGGCGTAGGTTCGACTCCCGGCCCTTCCGTGTGTGTGTGTGTTTCCAGCTGCCTCTGCAGATGAACATGATTTTAGACCCTTCGCAACACATACCTTGGCTATTGCCAGCTATTCCCTTACGGATGATGTCACCCGCCTAAAAGTGTGCCTCTGACAGCGCTGTGCTCAGTAATCTCGGTAGCGCTTTCTGTAAATGCATCATGCTGTAGTGTGTTCATGTAGGTAGGCGTAGGTTCGACTCCCGGCCCTTCCCCGTGTGTGTGTGGGGTGTGTGTGTGTTCACAGCTGCCCTAGTAGAGTGTAGTTATTTTAGACGCTTGGCAACACATACCTTGCCTATCGGCGGCTATTCCTTTACGGATGTTGTCACCCACCTGGACGTGTGCCTCTGATGGTGCTGTGTTCAGTGGTTCACGTAGCGCGTTCCATACCTGTGTCATACTGTTGTGCGGTTGGGTATGTGGGGGTGTGGTCAATCACCATGCCTGCCAGATGTGTGTGTGTGTATGTCTATGCTCCCAGCCACATGGGTTCATAGGGTATGGCTTTAGAGTTTCCGCAGAACACTTATATCCTGCCGCCATCCCTGTGTTTGTGGATGGTGAGACGCAGCTCGTGGACTGCCTGTGTGCATGCTGTGGTTAGCGACCTCCGTAGCGTGTTCTCCACGTGCACCCTGCTATGGTGTGGTGGGGTGGTGCTGTGTACGTTACACTCACGGCCTTGCCACATGTGTCCGTCTTTATCTCTCTCGTTGTATATATACATACCTATGTTGTGCCCATAGCGCTGCTCTTGCATGGACAGCTGTCTGTCCCATGTATCGCATATTTGCACGGCTGACACATAGAACTGTGGTACGATGCATATCCACTCATTGTCCATGCAACGTCCGTATTCCAGAACGCCCTAGAGACATCTGCTGGATATCGTGGCAGACAGTTATCCTTGCTGTACTGACACTGTACCCGTACACGCCATAAACCTTGTGTATAATTGCCTGTTTATGCTGTGTGTATGTCTATCTGTGCTGTATGTATGGTCGTGTGTGTGTCCCGCTATAGCCGTCTGTGCAGGTGTCGCCACTATGGGTAATCCTTGTAGACCGCTGTTTCATGTGCACTTCAGCACATACCTGCAGACCGTACTACCTCTCCTATGGCAGCGGCCTTAGATCGACCGCTGCCCTAGGCTATAGGGCTCCATGGCGCCCACCACCACAACACATGGTGCCCCATCCTGGTGTACCTACATGACATACCTACTAGACAGGTGGCCCTACTAGTGTGGCGCCCTAGGCAGCCGCAGGATTGGCGTATGCCTCTGACGCTATGAGCACATCACAAGGCATACGTTTACATTCAGTGTTTTACAAAGGCTAGGTTATAATACCAGAGGGGGGACCTCATCAACTATGCTTTAGAATGCGGATTGAGATGGATTATTAGGTGGAGAGTTGACCACACACCAGGGCTGACTGATGAAACACTGATTAAGCCTCTTTTGAGAAGCAGGTGGCTTAAACCCAAGTAACAGGAATGTAGTTTAGGTACAGATATACAGTTAACACACATTAGTCCACTCTTTCAGTTGTTTACCACTGTATTACATTGATATGATATACATATCTTCTATATATATTGTTAGATCTTTGATTGATGAGTATTAGGCATAGTACAATATCATATAATACATGTTTTAATGGGATGTTTTTGGAGATGTTAATATATGTGTGTGTAGTTAACATTGCGTCTGTGCTTTATATGCTGTGGTTAATTGTTCATTGTTTGCTGAGAAATTGACCAATGAAAGTGTAAGGAGGGATATTTGAAGCCTGGATGCTTTTATGTTATGTGTAAGTCTGACGGAGCCTACGGGTGAAAGCGCTTACTTGTCTATGAAGGAACCTTTGTATTCCATTTGGGCACTGTCCTGGACAATTTCTACGTTGACTGTTTCATCTACCTATGTGTGATTTGGATTGTGTGCCATAAGGTGCCAGCGGTTCTTTGATGTTGATTAGGTGTATTCCATGGTCAATTGACATTAATCCTATTAATTCACTGAAGGATGTTCTTTATAAGTGGAACGCCATAGTTTAACCATCCTATGACCTTCCTAGTTGAAGTTGTTAGTGTGCCATTGGTATGTGTTCCACAGGTTGCCCATTTGTTCCGCAGTATGGAAGCGAGTGATCCCCATTTTGGTGCTGGCAGATTGAGTGCTGTGTACGCCGGTATTCGCACGGTGGTCTGACTTTGTATGGGGAGTGTCTACTGTAGTCCCTATCTGTATTTCCTGTGTTATGCCTTACTGCAGCTGTGTAATTCCACCAGGTTTCCAGTTATGGGTGCCATCTTGGTCGTACGCTTGTCCATCCATGGGAATTGCCTACTGGACACTGGTATAGGGCTGTACACATTTCACACATGCATTTAGCATTATCCGGTGGATGCTTTGCATTATTAGTGGGGAGTAAGGCATGTGCTATACCCACATCCCTCCCACGGGGTGGGACAACGGATTATCTGCCAAACAACACCGAGCCCCATTTCTGCATACCCAGGATCCCATGGCTGCAACCCTCAACGGTACCCATTACACATCCTTCATGTGTGCGGGACTGGGATGTGGATGCACTTCTATGGACTCGACAATCTGGGGATTTCTGTTCATATGTCCTGCATTTCATGGACACTTGTCATCAACCTTAAACACGCTGGTGGTGCATATGTCTAGCTGTGCCGTAGTCACGGCTGTCACTTCTTCTGGGTCGATCGATCACAGCTGGTTGATATTGCGTACGGATCAATTTTTGGGGTCCTACAATGGACACCAATGTGCATATGTAAAGTGTAGAACTTGTTGGACTGTGTCCATCTGGCCAGTGGTTTTGACTGCTGCTGTATGTTCCCCAATCGTGGATGTCTGTTTGACTACCCATATTATGTAGTGCTACGAAAACCAGTTTTTTCTGAAATGAACCCAAATGGTGTAAATCCGATGATGCAGGTTAGCAACTGCTTTAAATAATCCTCAGAGGTCCCAATAGGAAATATCCACCACTGTATTGTCAAAATAACACCACCAAAACATGTAGATCCTATTAATTCATTGAAGGATGTTCTTTATAAGTGGGAACGCCATAGTTTAACCATCCTATGACCTTCCTAGTTGACGTTGTTGGTGTGCCATTAGTATGTGTTCCACAGGTCGTCCATTTGTTCCGCAGTATGGAAGCGAGTGATCCCCATTTTGGTGCTGGCAGATTGAGTGCTGTGTACGCCGGTATTCGCATGGCGGTCTGACTTTGTATGGGGAGTGTCTACTGTAGTCCCTATCTGTATTTCCTGTGTTATGCCTTACTGCAGCTGTGTAATTCCACCAGGTTTGCAGTTATGGGTGCCATCTTGGTCGTACACTTGTCCATCCATGGGAATTGCCTACTGGACACTGGTATAGGGCTGTACACATTTCACACCTGCATTTAGCATTATCCGGTGGATGCTTTGCATTATTAGTGGGGAGTAAGGCATGTGTTATACCCACATCCCTCCCACGGGGCGGGACAACGGATTATCTGCCAAACAACACCGAGCCCCATTTCTGCATACCCAGGATGTCATGGCTGCAACCCTCGACGGTACCCATTACACATCCTTCATGTGTGCGGGACTGGGATGTGGACGCACTTCTATGGACTCGACAATCTGGGGATTTCTGTTCATATGTCCTGCATTTCATGGACACTTGTCAGCAACCTTAAACATGCTGGTGGTGCATATGTCTAGCTGTGCCGTAGTCACGGCTGTCGCTTCTTCTGGTAGAACGATCGCAGCTGGATGATATTCCGTACGGATCAATTTTTGGGTCCTACAATGGACACCAATGTGCATATGTAAAGTGTAGAACTTGTTGGACTGTGTCCATCTGGCCAGTGGTTTTGACTGCTGCTGTATGTTCCCCAATCGCGGATGTCTGTTTGACTACCCATATTATGTAGTGCTACGAAAACCAGGTTTTTCAAAACTGAAACCAAATGGTGTACATCCAAAGATGCAGGTTATCAACTGCTTTAAATAATCCTCACAAGTCCCAATAGGAAAGATTCGCCACTTTATTGTCAATATAACACCACCATAACAAGTGGATCACGAGCACCTTCGCCCGGTCTTACCGGGCATTTTCAAGTGTAATTAGCTAAAACAATAACTAAATAAATAATAATAAATAATTTAATAATAAAATAATAATATGTTATTTGGACAATAGCTTCTGCTATTGGCATACAATGCTGTGGGTGGTGCCAGTTACCATACATATGGCTTTCTCAAAAGCCGACTTCACACTTCTAAACACTAGTGTGGTCTCCTTTAAGGCCCCTGAGCCAGTGGTAAACATTACTCAAGCCACTGAATCACTTACATATGCCTTCTACCAGCACCTACAGGACTGCATGGATCAGGCAATCCCTTACACAACTGTGAGTCTTTGTACCAATGCCAAGCATCCAGTCTGGTGTACCCCAGCCATACACAAGCTATACAACGAAAGGAGGTAGCTACTACAAGACAGAGCAGAATCCTTGTAAGGTATGACACCCTTGCTCATTATATGTGAAGAACTACAAGCTCTCATGACATCATCCAGGGCAAATCCGACAGATATATCACCAAGGACTCGACAGACAATCATACAGCCTTCTTTAGCTATGTTGGACACCTGGGACGACACTCCCAGATATGCTCGGACTGGGTTCAGAATGATGTGAAGTTTACTGAACCTACACACATTGCCAACATACTGGCTGACAGGTTCGGTGCAAACATCTCCCCCCCCCCCACATGGAGAGATGTCTGTACCAGAGGATTGTGGCCCCCGAAACTTCTGTAACGCACAGGTGGGACATGCTCTCTCCAAGGCAGTGAACACAGCATCCACGGGACCAGATGGTGTCCCGGCTGTGTACTCCATGAACTCATTGAGGAATTAGACCCACAGTTAGGACAGCTGTTTAATCTTAGCCTCACCTCAGGTAACGTACCCAAGTTGTGGCGCACGGCGACTTAGTCCCACTTCACAGGGGCAGTGCCTCCACTGACCCTGGTAATTACCGTCCCATTAGCTTGACAAGCCTTATCTGCAAAGCCATGGGGAAGGATCATAATGGAACTCATAGATGACGACATAGGGGACTTGCATACTTTGCATCCAACCCAGTTTGGCTTGGTCAAAGGCAGATCATGCGTTTAAAACTTGTTTGACGTTTTAGGAACAGTCACCGAGGCCATTGATGAGGGTCAGGCAGTCCATACAGCCTACCTCGACCTGGCAAAGGCCTTCAACACAATACCCCCCTCAGGTATCATTGATAAACCCATCGGCTTGGATGTGAACACGTACATCACAGGATGGGTTGCAAACTGGCTAGGTGACAGAACCCACACGGTCATAGTTGCTGGCACCATGTCAGACTCACAGCCGGTCACAGGCGGTGTCCCACGGGGCTCAGTCCTGGGTCCACTCTTTTTCTGCATCTACATTTCCAAAGTACAAGAAAACACAGGGGGGTTATGGCTGACAATGTTTGCAGATGACTGCAAACTGGGTGCCATAGTGGGACGGACATCTGACACAGATATCCTTCAGAAGGGCCTCACAGATATGGATATCTGGTGCCAGGGACATGGCCTACAGCTAACTGCCGGGAAATGCATAGTCATACCCTTCGGGAAGAACAAGGTTACCCCTAGCTGCCATATAGGTGGCAATCCACTGAGCACAGAGGGAGTTATCAGGGATCTGGGGACCCAGGTTGTCAGTCACCATTCGTTTGACACACACATTGCTAACGTAGTTAGGTAGACCTTCTACATTGCCCACCTGATCATGCAGGGATTCACATCTAGATCAGGGGAGGTCATCGTCTCCTTGTACTCATCATTCATTAGACCTATGATTGAGTACATTGCCCCATTCGGAAGGTATCTGACCCGACACCTGCAGCAGATGGGAAGGCCCCATAGGTTCATCGTCAAACGGATGCAGGGTGTCAGGAATTTGTGTTATGCTGCCCGACTGAAAGGACTCCTGCTCCATTCAGTCACATACCACTTGCTCAGTGGTGACCTGTGCCTGACATACAAGGCCATGTCGACCCATATTTGATGACTATGCTTCACCTAATGGATCTACATCCCTCAGAACCACAGGGGCAGGTGACGTGAACCTTGACACGGTCATTAATAGAATGTGTTGGAGGGACAGATTCATCACCCAGACACTCACTATGCTGTGGAACAACATCCCAGTACATGTGAGGCAGAGCACCTTGCTGGCCTTGTTCGAGGGGGATCTTGACCAATGGATGGGAGATTGCAGATATACCCCAGGGATTACTTCATTGTCACTGCTTGACAGAGGTAGAGCAATATAATAGGCATTGTTATCTTTGGAATGGAGGGTTGGCAAAGGGAACATAACTGTGGGCTAGGGTTATAGCTGCCCTTGGGCAGATAGCCTACTATGTACCTATGGACCTATGAACCTATGTTCATAGTTTGTCCCATTCACACTTGTCTATCCCCTATCCTCATTCGTATGTGTATATTTCTGTGGCACATGATTGAACTATGTATTACCTGCAGGTATGCTGTGTACAGTGCACATACGTCACGGTTGATTACAGTGTATCTGTGTACCTACCTCTGTGATACTGAGGACTACCACACATCCTTCACAGCATTACATGCATATGTCCATACTATTATTTGTTGGCCTGTGGGGGGTTGTTAGGGAACGGTTACACGTGTCCCTGTTTGTGCACGCGTCATGGTGGTCTTTGACCAGCCTCCGTTGCTATCGTGGGATGGACGGTAGTGTTGGTGTGTGTTTGGGATGTGTTTCCACTGCCGGTACATCTGTGGGGGGTGGGGTTGGCACATGTTCCTCTTTGCAGGGAGCCCCATCCTGGACATTTGTGTCATGCGTCAACACTTGGCACGTGCCATATGTCCTGTGCTATTCCCACAGTCGTGTATGCCTTCCTGCATTACTACTGCATGTTACTGGCAGTTTGTATCTGGTACACATGGCTTTTATGTTGGATAGCTTGGCCTATTCCCATGCTATGACATACCCATTCATCCAGGCATATACATGTTATTCTATCCTTTGCGTTGGCCGTGGGTGTTTGGCCATCCGGCAACGCTATTCTCAACGTGTGATGTCCCACCTTCACCTTTTGTGCATGTGGCACCCTGTTGGGGCGTCCTGCTTGGTGGGCAGATGTTCCGCCATATGTGTTGTGTTTGACATGTATGCATAGCTAATCATCAGTACGGTGGCTGAACATACTGCCTTGTCCAAATGTGTACAGTTATGGGCACCGTGGTGTGTGCACGCCTATGGGGTTTCGATAGGTCCATACCACATGCGGGATGTACACATTCTGCCGACACATTCACATGCAGCCATTTGGATATCAGTACCTGAGGTGGGATGTTAACATGTGGGGTACATATTTGCCCATGTGGCACTGCCTAGGACAATACTTCTTACTACATTTCAGGTATACCCATTGTGTGTAGGTGTGCAGCTGCGCAAGGCTGCTAGCTGGGTTGGGTGCACGGTCGTACATGGGTGTAGGTTACGTGCTATGACGGGGCTGTTGTGTTTTACATTTGCATGCATGGGTTCTGCTTCTGGATATTACGCTTAGGCATACACCGTCCTATGTGTATGCGACGGGCATGTTGCTGGGTGTAGTACATGTTGCTATGCACATGTTTGTCTGTGTTTGGGGTATCTGGTTTCCTTCTGGTTGTTGTATCGACACGGCTGCCCGGCTATGTACTCTCACTACTGCTGGTGACCATGCCCATGTGGCTACTTGTGTGTAGGTGCGGCGCGCTGACATGCTGCGGTACACCTTCACTGGGTATGCCCACTGACAGTGCATTGCATGACGGACATGGTATTATGCGTATCCTTTGTTCCTTGGACGGGTACAATTTGGACTTCGTGGGTTAATGTTTGGTTCTCCGTTTTGTGTGAACGGGTACTATGTTGCATACTCTGCATACGTTTCATTATCCACGGACCCTGGCTGGTGCGGTTACTATTGCAGGCGGCCTGTGACAGTCAGCACTTTAGGTTGCTCATCGCCTGCCGGCTTGGCCACGCCTACGGGCGCATCCTACTTGGGCTCGCGCACGTGCCCTCTGCACATGTCTGTGGTTGCGGCGCGCACTCATTACTATGCATATGGCGCTGCTACGCCGATTATACACTGCACTGCCGGCGCAAGCCTTGCGCCGAGCTTCATAAATCCCGGGGTATATCTCTAACTGTGAACAAACACCTACTCAAATCTTACATCTCCTTACTCTGCCTTATTCACTCATTTCCTGATTTCCATCAGTTTTCTCCCCAGGCTTTCTGTCTAAATATACACCTACAATTCCTGTTTGTATTATACTAACTTACTTTTAATTTCTCTATAAACTGGCTAAAATCTTTCTAACTATTAAATCATTGTCATATAACTTGTATCTGTTTTTAACCAATGTTTTCATATTATATGTAATTTAGTATAATTATTTAAACTGCTAAAGTGACACCTTGACCCCATGTGCAAAATGGGAAATAGGTTGAGGATGGATGGATGGATGGATTTAAACTGTAGTTGTTTTTTGTATTAGTTTTAAAGGCAGTAAAATAATAATTATTAAAATGTTTTGTAATACTTTGGAACTTTTTTCCCCAGCCATAGCTGAAAATTGACTCCTACCCAGTTGGAGTTTCCTGGTAATCAAATGTTAGTAAATAAATAAATAAAGTTACCTACTTGTCCACTACTGTTGTATTCGGTTGTTCTTCCAAAAATTTGTAAAATTCATATGTAAGCCTATTCATCCCCAGAGTTCCTTCCATCTTTTCTTTTTTCATTTTAACTCTTACAGTTTTATGTTAGTCTCATGGGGTTCCTATTAGATGACCGAAGATGCATTCTATCGAATGTGTCTGGGTCGAACTTAAAACAACGAAAAGGCAAAATAGCGAAGCGGCTTTTAAGTGAATTCTTTCCCAGGGAAAGAATTTGCTTGGCCGCTTCCATTACTTTGCTGTTTTCGGCACTGTAGTGCGATTTCGGAGTTTGTATATTTTAGGGGGGTGTAAGGGGCAAAGCCCCCCACTTTATGTATTATTTCAATTTTTTTTCTTTTTCTTTTTATTTTTTGGAACAGCGATTTTTTTCAAACAGCTTTCAAGATTGTAAGCTTTCGCTTACATGGGGTAGATTATTCATCGTTCACTTTTTAAGCATTCGATGATATAATATAGACCCATCTCATGGATAGCCTGCCTATTCAACTTCTTAAATATCCATGTCCCTCCATCCTTCTGAACCTTTCTTTAAATAAATAAATAAATAAATATAAATATATATATATATATATATATATATATATATATATATATATCGATATTAAATACCCCTCCATCTTTTCTATGCCTTCTTGGTAATAACTTACACCCATTCCATCACTTATTCATGTGTTTAAATTCTTTCTGCACTGAGTTTACATCTTCCTTTCTGACACAGATATGACGTTTTCTTAACCAGTCTTTCATATTTCACTCATTTTTCTTACTGTCTCCCCCCATGACCCCAGAGACTAAAATAACCTCTTAAGGCTAGGTGATCCAGTCATAACCTTTTAAAAATATTCAGTTTTCTATCCTTTATAAACAAACTCTGAATCTATTTTCATATTTCCTTGCCAAATCCAATTCTCATACCCTTCTTTACTAAATTAATATGTACAACTTTGTGGTCAAAAACCTACATTTTTTTGATTGCCCAAAACTATCTTCCAACTTTTTGCTTTACATTATGTATCCTATATAGTAAGTTTTTTCTGTTCTGAAGATATCATCTTTTTATTTCAGAAATTGTAACTCACTCTAACCACTTTATCATGGTTCTCATCATTCTGCCACAAATTCCTTTTGCATTTTAGTTTTTCCTCTAAACCAAAATTAGTGCCTTATGCATCATACAAGTATTAATGCAACTATAAATCAATAGCTATTATTCTAGCAAAAGTTGTACTCTAATGTGTCTTTAACAGATATATAAACTGTACATAACATAAGAAAACTGTTTCTATATTAACAATCATAAATCAAAATTCTACCTGGAACAATAGCACAGATGTTCTTTGACAATGATTTCCAAGCTCCTTCCATGACAACATCACAATCTCATGACGTCCATCTATTCATATTGCGTAAGGATTTTTTTTCCTCCACACGGTACAACACATTTTCTGTGTACCAAAGAATTTCCGCTTTTAACATCTTATAAAAACATATGCCCATACCTTGTTTTTTATCCACTTTGAGGCTATAATCAGCGTACTTTCTTACTGTGCTCTTGATGCTGTTTATATTCAAAGATAAAATCACATTCACTTGTTTAATACCGTAAATTAAATTGACCTTTTCCTTTTACTCTTTTCCCATTTGAACTAGCAGTATTAACATTTTATTTTTCTACAAAATCATTTTCACCTTCTGATTTAACTTATGACACAATAATCTGTTTTTCAAATATACCACTACCCCTCCTTTTTGTATATGCACATCTTCAAATTAATTTTCATTTTCTTTCGCCTTGTTAATAGTTGTGTTTCATTTTCTCTTTTTTATTTTTATTTTTAATCAGAATCATTCACTATATTGTATTATATAGTATTTCCATTATGTCTGTCTCTTATCTGCTCATCAACAACATTTGGATCAACTTGCTCTTCTGAAGAGAAATGTCCACTTTGTTTGCACTTAGTACATTCAAATATGGAGTTATTGATTACATGCCCATTTTCATCATCTTTTTGGATAGTCTTTAAACATATGCCACCATCCCACATTAATAATAACCCTTTCCTTGGTCATAATAGTACACTCTTCCCTTTAAACTCTGGATGAAAATAATATTTTCTAAGTGACACAGGTATCATTTTACAGCTCAGTCCAAAATTACTGACTAGCCCCCAATTCAGAATGCCTCTGTATCAAATTTGTTTCAGCTGAGATAACCATATCACAATGTTCAATTACAGCAGCTCTTATATAGCCTCTGTAAGCCCCACAAATCTAAATTGCTGTAAAACTTCCCTTCTTTGGCTCTCCCTAAACAACAGTAAGCCAAATAGTGATAATGAAGCTTTCATGTTTTAATTCTGCAAAGAGCCATTGCATTGCACATAATGCTAACTTTTTCACTAGTGCAACATTATGAAAACAATTGTCAAAATGAATAATGGGACCTACATGGATTGCTGGAACTCCAAGGGATTTTACAACGGTAATCCAAAAAGATAAAACATGTATAATGATCAGGTAAACTCGTTCCTAAAAATTAAACCACAGACCATTCATTCATGGTTCTACCATCTCTTTTCAGCTGTACAAGGATATCACTGCTTCTGCATACGTTGAGACTGTTTTCTGCCTTTCTCATTGAGCCTGAGAGTTAAAAGATGTTATACTTGGAATGCTGGATTCTCCCATGATCTTTCATTTACAAACCCACAGATACAGAAATCTGTCCATCACATGTCTCCTAGAGTTCATCTTTGACTTTGTTCATTAGTGTCCCTCATGAAATGCTGACTTTTCCAAAATCAATATAAGCATTCGTTCTCATTGTATTACCACAGCTGTATCATTTAACTCCATCTCTGATTCTGTCACAGCTGAGACTGCACTGTTTTGAAAAACTGATTCCGCCATCTCCTCTATCTTGTCCTTCTGTCTCAAACGCCTTTCCTCCATATCACTCCTACCCCTTCCCATAATATAAAGAGTAGCGAAATATCCTTAGTGTCCCACCATCTTGGGTTATCATCTGAAAAGAGATACAATAGAACTATCCCTCTCATCAAAACATAACTAAATAAAACTATCTGTCTATCTCTATATTAAATGGGCATATACATGTATGCATGTATGTATGTCCACACGCGTGCATGCGCGCGCACACACACACACACACACACACACACACACACACACATATATATATATATATATATATATATATATATATATACAGACAGAGAGAGATAGCTATATATATATATATATATATATATATATATATATATGGATCACCTTAATTTCATCGACAGTTCATTTCACTGACACTCAACTCAGCAGGCCCAATTCACTGAAACGTCATTTCACTGACACTTCATTTCACCGACACTCATTTCATCAAAAATGATATATGGCCTATTCCCCACTGTAGAGCGATCCTGGAGTTAGAATATATAGTAAGGTGGAGTGTGGGGGGCACAACCTCCCACAATGGAGGGTGTGGGGGGCAAAGCCCCCCACATACTGGGATTCTATAATGGTTTGTTGGTAATAGTTATTCATTGCACTTGTAAGAATGCATCTGTATACTATAAAACGTTTATGATATGTGGGGGGCTTTGCCCCCCACACCCCCCCATTGTGGGGCACTATGCCCCCACACCCCTTTTACTATATATTCTAACTCCAGGGTTGCACTACAGTGGGGAATAGGCCATATATCATTTTCGACGAAATGAGTTTTGGTGAAATGAAGTGTCAGTGAAATGACGTTTCAGTGAATTGGGCCTGCTGAGTTGAGTGTCAGTGAAATGAACTGACGACGAAATGAAGGTGATCCATATATATATATATATATATATATATATATATATATATATATATATATATATGGATCCAGGATGTTTGCTCGAATGATCAAATGTCCGAATCCATTAAGCGCGAGCATACTTACACGAAAGTGCTTTTCACCGAAGAAGCACTTTCTCGTAAGTATGCCTGGTGCTGAGGCCGTACCATGGTGCGGATAAGGGAAAATTCCCATTTCCCCACTGTAGTGTGGTTTCGGCGGGAGAATATTAAAGTGGGGGGGTGCAAAATGTAAATGTAGTGGTTTTTTTTTTTTTTTTATTTAAACGCTTTAATGAAAGCGCTTTTTTGGTTAAAGAGATTTTGTTAAAGTGTGTTCGGTGGTTAATGATTCGGACGTTTGATCATTCGATCAAACATCCTAGATCCATATATATATATACATATATATATATATATATATATATATATATATATATATATATATGTGTGTGTGTGTGTGTGTGTGTGTGTGTGTGTATGTGTGTGTTTGTGTCTATGATGGAGACTTCCTCTAAGATGATCAACAAGTGTATGTCTGATAGCTGTTCTTTTGACCCCATTTAGTCAGCAGACCAGTTGATCAACAATGCAGATGCAAAATCACTATAATAGCAGGGATGGGATATCTGCCCTTTTCTTGCTATTGTGTGATTTTTGGAATTGGAGTATATAAGTACCATGGGTTGTGGGTGGCACAGCCCTCCATGTAGGGGTAGTGCAGGAGGTGGGCATGACCCCCTGCAAAAAAAATTTTTTTTGACTTGTAAGGTTTTGCGTTTATTTTTTGGAGCATGCATGCATGTTAGACTGTCGCTAATGCGTGCTCCAGTCAGATTTTGTCAATAAAAGGCGGTGATGTTTTGTAGACCAATCATCTTATAACCAGATACATATGTACATATATATATATATATATATATATATATATATATATATATATATATATATTTTTTTTTTTTTTTTTCAGATTCTACATCAACTTAATAGAGGTATATTCTGAACATTTCCTTTTACTCAGCCTGAAGAGGAGTCATATACAAGTCCTTTATTATAAACTAAGTATTATGGAGGCTTGCAAATTGCTAGATCATATTTAAAACTGAGCTACAGCTAGACATCTTGAAACTGAAATCATTACATATTACAAGCAAAAAGGAGCTGAGACTTCTTGTCTTTCTTAAAAAATATCAGAGATTTTTTCTAAGAGGCAAACTGTGACTTTAATTAACTTTATTTAATGACAGATGCCTTTATGTAACTTGGGATAAGAAAACAAACTGGTAATTCTGTATATAATCTCTCTAAAAGTATATATATAAAATATGTAGGACTGCTAGACATGTGGGACCCTGAAAATGGCTTAATATTTTCTTTTAAAAGTTTTATGGTTGTTAGGATTAGGGAGTTTACGGCAAGTACCTAGCCCTTTAAACTCTTGCTTAAAAAAGGTAATTAAGTACTATGGGAGAAACAGCTATCTATATAATAATTTGTCAGTGGAAAAATGGTTGATGTCGTAGAGTCAGAAGAACTGAGTATGCTTTACAGGAGTCTGGAGAACCTGGAAGAAGATGAAGGTGCATTGCTATCAGGTGATGTATACCTTGAGGAACTGGGGAGACTGGAAGGCTCATGTCCTAGTGGAGTGACATTGGAAAGAAGAGTTTTCAGCTCACTGGAGTGAGTTATTAGTCCCAAGCATACCTCTCAACCTCTTAGATCAAAAATCTGGATAAAGTTGTAAATAATGGAGGGACAAAGGCCCAAAAATACGGACAATTTTTAAATATTGCACTTATAAACTTAGAAAGTTGAGAGAAGAACAGGATTTCCATTAGAATGAATTTTCTGAAGGGTATGAAGTTTGGAAATCAAATGCCTGTCATTATTTTCTGGTTTCTATCCTCAAGGATTTGCCATTAATTTGCCAGAAAACCAAAAATTTATGAGGAACAGGCCAAAAATATGAGGCAAAAATATGGACATTCTGCAAAAATCTGGACAGTTGAGAGGTATGATCCTAAAATGGAGAAACATGCTTTTTATCTGTTTATGAGTTAGAGACAAGAGAGCTTCTGTTCATTTTACCAGTCTGAAGGAATCCAGGCTTGTCTTGTCTTATCCAGCAGTGAGAGTTTTGGTGGTATTCATAGTCTAGAACATTGCAGTTACATAGCAGTTATCTGAGAACAGTGCCACTATGTGTATATGTAATTAAGTTAATAGTATTAATAGTCTGGGATTTCACAGCTACATAGCAGTTATCCGAGAATAGTGCTGCTGTGTTGTATATGTAAATAAGCTAGTGGTATTAATCGTCTGGGACTTCACAACTACATAGCAGTTATCCGAGAATAGTGCCACTATGTTGTGTATGTAAATAAGCTAATGGTATTAAATAGTCTAGGACTTCACAGCTACATAGCAGTTATCTGAGAATAGTGCTGCTATGTGTATATTTAAATAAGTTATTGGTATTACTAGTCTGGGACTTCACAGCTACATAGCAGTTATCTGAGAATAGTGCCACTACATGTATATGTAAATAAGCTAGTGGTATTAATAGTCTGGGACTTCACAGCTACATAGCAGTTATCTGAGAATAGTGCCACTATATGTATATGTAAATAAGCTAAGCACAGGTTATTTGTGCTGAATAAGGAAAAGCAAATGTAGTTTGAAAAACATGCCTACTTATGGTAAAAGCAGAAAGTATCTAAAGCTAAACATTAAGTGCATATGAAGTACTACATGAAAGCCACAGGCTTCGTATTACTTTGTATGTATTCTAATGCTGCAAACAGATGTGGTTATAAGCAGTCATGCTTGAAATGCCTAAGGTAAATGGTGAACTGTGTAGTTTTCATTATTAATATTTTTAATAAAATTAAGGGGTTTAAAATATTTAATATAAGGGTATCCTCATGTGGACACTATGGTGGATACTTTACAGAATAGAAATGGAGATATACGAAAGATTGAAACAGGGAAGACACAACAAAGATGGCAGGAGCACAACAAGACAGTTGTGGTGGATAAGGTGGGTAAGGAGGGGCACTGTGTTTTTGGTAGGGGCTGGACCCCCTACTTTTTCAAATTTTTTTATATAAGAGGATAGTGAGGGTGTGAAATAGGCAAGAGGGTGTAGAAGAAAGGATAGGGGGAAAAGGGGTGATGAGGAGTATCACCAGCAGGAGTCCCCAGATCGCAGAGCCTCTAATATTGCCACTTTCAGATGGTGGGGCAGCAGGGGACTCTGATGTTGAGAGGTAGGTACCTGTGGTGATATGGTGTTCAGCACCAACTGGGACAGCATGTTCTGATCACACTGAAGACAGGCCTCAACTGGCTGAATCTGTTGGTCCATGACCTACTCCAGCATGTCCTCATCTAAGTCTGAAGCCCCTGTTCAGTGAGGCTTGCCAGAATACCCTGTGAGGGAATCCCTTGGCAGGCAGAGAGTGAAGACTCCTAACCCTGGGAGGTACATGCCTGGGCTGCTCCTGAGGAATTTGGATCTGCAAAAAATACACATAAATATGAGTGAAAGAAAATAAAAAAGGAGAAAGGAATGCATAATTAAAATAAAAAAACTGAAAAAAGTGTGGGGGGAAGACATAAGAGAAAATATTTACAATAAATTTACACATCATGTTACACAGCATTTAATTTCTTACTTTAAAACATTTTTATTTTTGTTTATCTTTATTGAAGTGATACAGAATATATGGGAAGTGCTTATGCAGACATGGGACTACTAATCTGGGAAGGGCTTATGTGTATGTAGGAAGAATGATATGAGATGATATGGGGGTGACCACTTTGGTACAGTAGTTAGCATTGTCTTCTCACAACAAGAGGTTTCCAGTTTGATTCTTGGCTGGGGAGCCTTCTGTGTGGAGTCTGCATGCCCTCCCAGTGGTCCAGTGGATGATCTCCGGGTGCTCCAGTTTCCTCCCCTCTCCAAAGACATGCAGTAGGTGGACTGGACACACTAAATTGGGCATAGGTGAGAAAGTGTGTGTGAGTGAATGGTATGAATGAATTACTGTGGCAGGGCTAACCACTCAGTGGTGTAAACCTTGGCTCGAGATGATTGCCACTGCTGAAGTAACACCCTTTGTATTTATATTGCATATCATATGCATGTATGTTTCTAGCACTTTAGCACTTTAGTTTTTTAGTTTTTGTATAATAGGTTGCTTTAGTTGTTTTAGTGAAGGAATCTTTTTCTTTCCTTAAGTGGTGTCATCGTTAACCCAGAATGAAGTTGATGCATTGGTTAACAGTGAGGTATAGTGCAATGTGGTAATGGTTGCTATGGTGAAGGAATTGATTCCCCTAATAAGTGATGCCATCGTTAATTAAGAACAATGCTGTTGTATTGGTCAATAGTGGTATACTGTGTAACGTGATAACATATTTAAATGGTTGTTTTAGAGTTTTTAAATTGTCTGATGAAGCGGTGCTGTGTCCCGCGAAAGCACTCACTTTTTACAATAAAGAACTGTTTGTGTGCCATCATTGCAGTCATTTTATACTTTTGGTGTCGCTGATCTTTGGGTAGATCTGATTGGGACTTGTGACGGACTTGCTACTGACTTATTAAGCGTTTGCTACATCTGGCTCCTGGGCGTTGTTGTTCCATATATATATATATATATATATATATATATATATATATATATATATATATATCTTCCTATTCTCCTTTTGGCTTTTCCCATTAGGAGTCGCCGCAGTGGAACAATGGTGCACAGAACGGGTCTATATTAAATTATTGAAAGCTGAATTCATTGAATGGTATTTCCATAAAAAATACCATTCAGCGAATTTGCTCTTGTGCGGGGCTGTGCCCTACCACACACCCGTTAATTATATATACCAACTCAGAGATCACACTACAGTGAGGAAAGGGCAAAATTTCTGATCTTCACTGTACTGGGATCGCAATATTCAGAATTCGCTGAACGGTATTTTTGATGGAAATACCGTTCGGTGAATTTAACTTTCGATAATTTAATATAGACCCCCACAGAAAAATTAGCAGTGAGTTTTACGGTGTTGAGTTGCCATCCCAGCATCTAACCTTCCACAGAAGGCACACACATGCACACACTCACACCTAGGGCCAATTTAGAGTGTCCAAACCACCTGCAGCATGTGGACCTTCAGATAACCCGTGTCACAAATAATTGCTCTTTAGTTGAGATGATTGATTCTACAAGCCGTGTTGCAGAAAAGAGACTTCACCTGTAAATAAGTGTAATAAAATAACTAATTCAAATCCACAGAGTTCATTCATGTGGTCAGCTACAAAAAAAAAAAAAAAAAGCATCCGACAGACAGACTTTGTAAGAAGGTGGCTTCAATTCTTATAGGTTCATAGGTAACTACTAGACTAGCTGCCCTTGAGGGCCATTTTAAGCTAAGCCAATTGCTTTTTTTGTGCTCAAAATAACCTTTCCCATTTGGTTATAGATTAGCCTTACCCATCCCATGGTCAATAGTTATACATAACCCCTAATGAGAATACCTGGGACCATACCATAGATAATGTGAGGGGACCAATGCATGGGATAAAGCATTTAGGAGCTGCTTCTGTCCATTATTGCATTATTATTATTAGCACATTAAGGCACATCTTGGGCCTCTAAAAGTACTTGATGAAAGAATATGGCATACTGGATACTGAATCCCTGTTCAAAACGTTTACCTATATTTTTCCCCTTTGCAAAGAAATTGAGATACTTTAAAGTCTACAGTTACTTCCTCTTCTGGGAACTGAAGCCATCTGAAAGACTTTCACTGTAGTATTTTTCTACTTGTATATCTATATCTATATCTATATCTATCTATCTATATATTTATAATATGCAAGGCATTTCATTCACTGCTGTACTTGCTTAATATGCATTTGTTTAAATAGTTATTAATACATGCATTGTCCTACTATGCCTTTACTGTAAGTTCCAAACAAATTGTTACACTTCTACTGGAATGATGTTTTAGAATATTATCCTTTGCATGTAAAAATCTGTGAATTCTGTTCGGGCAGAAGGTCTTCACACACAGAAAAATGTAGTGACTCAAGGAAATTTTCAGTTTATTAGCAGTAAAACACTATATGCTTTGATTGTTTTCTGTCTAATAATTCTAGGCATATAAAAGGATGATTTAAAATGCATACAAAAGGAATACAGAAATAATACAACCAACTTCTCATTGAAGTATGTGCTGGTCATTCACCTGACACTGCAAACCTCTCCCATCCTCCATTTTGATTAGGGTGTGGTGCCTGACTGAGAGTTCAGCCACATTGTGTGTGTAATTAATATTGTGGAAGAAATTACTATTTTATACAGTTATTATACTTATAAATATTTTTCTGGCCTAAACAAAGAAAATCTTTTCCTTACAAAATACGTCTGCATGTAATTTAACCACTACCTAAAGTAATGCAATGCTAAATGTAATTATGTGGCTATACAACTTTTTTTTTGCTTTCTGCATAAATACCTGAACAAGTTGTTCTAAATGTACTCATGCAGATGTATAGTTGTAATTTACAGACATATATATGCAGATTATTTAGTCATACATTTCTATTTATACAGTTATTACATACACATGCCATATATTTGTATACAGATGCAGTTCTGTGTACAGATATGTTTATGCTTTCTTTTGCTTTAGTACAATAACATAACAGATACATATTTGCAGTTACATATATTTCTTCTAGCAAATACCTTGGATTATACAACCCTCTTGGTTTATTTTTAAGCGTTATGTTTAATATGACTCCAATAATTAAATAATGTTTGCTATAAAACTCTCGCATTCCCACCACAACCTGGTCAACCCACTCAGCCTATGCTTCTATTAGTCATTGTACCTGTGGCGGTACTGGTAGTCAGAGTGGGTGATTATTGTTTAGGATGATAGTTGCTCACCCATCTCCTGATAGATGTCTATCTTTTTCTATTTGGAACCACAGACACATAGCTGGATGTAATTTGGATATTATTTACTAAGAAAGTAGACTATTATCTGACCAGCATGGAGCATGGCTTTATGACTTCACATGTGCTGCCTTCATTCAAACCGCAAGAACCAGAATAAAAAAAAGTACGAGCAAGGCTGTGGTTCACCGATTCAGAACTACTTCCTCTGATATATGACATCACCTTAACCAATCCCAGTTAACCTGCAGGGGCATCATAATAGGTACTGTTATTATTGGCAAGTTTGGTTTAACCAAAAATACTTTGTAGCATACCTGTTTATTTTTATATGGTGGATAAAAAAGGCTATGCAATCATCATTTTTATTGTATTACTTACAATTTCTACTGCTGCTTCTGCTCATTGCCTTAGGTACCTTTTTTTTGGAGTATTACACCTGAATGTCATTTATACATGCTTCATGCAGTAGATCTGCAGCATTATTATTATTATTATTACTATTTTGTATGGGGGGGGTTGCAGAAATAAATTTTCTTGTGCGTGTTTGTGTGTGTGTGTGTGTGTGTGTGTGTGTGTGTGTGTGTGTGTGTGTGTGTGTGTGTGTGTGTGTATGAGTGCCACCTTTTATCATATGTTGAGTGATTTGAGTGAGAAGGTGTGTCAGATGATGTTAGCTGTACAAGGATTATACTTCATGGTTGTGCAAACTATCATGCATATCACTCCATTTGTTTTCTAAATATAGTCAGCTTTGAGCATATCTGAGGCAATCTGCATGTTCCTGCATCATGCTGGGGAGAGATGAGGACTGCTGCAGACTCTGTCTCTTTCCGCAGCATGTTCACATGACCCCAAGATGCATTAATTAGTAGCTGAGACCTAGTTGTGCAGATAAGTGACCTCAGACATTTTTGTATTACTGCAATGCACACAACAAAGCATTAATGTGCCTAACTTGCATACAAAAGATGTAAATGGAACTGAATTTACATGAACTAGTTTAATACCACCATATTAATTTGCAGTTACTTGAATTAGGTGGCAAATGACTTAGGAAACTGCAGACTTCTTGAAGTAAGAAAAGAAAATACTGTAAATATTGTAATTTAAAATGAAACACTTCAAAATCATGCAAAATTAGTGAGTTAACTTGAAGAAATGTTTATGTTACAAATATGATTGGCATATTATAATGGCTTTAGGGAATAGTGTAAAGCTGTCGTTTGTAAATGGAAAATCATTACAACATCAGTGGAAATGATTAGTGATCACAGAGAAAATCTTTTATTTTGGTGTCATTTACTGCTTGCACATACACATATGTTTTAATTGTGAAGTGCTGAAGTGGTGAGGATGTATTGGCTGAACATACATATGTCTTTACTTAAGAGATTTCTGAGTGGCACTGAAGAATGACAAATGACAGTCTTATGAGTACATGACATTGGTAAGGGCAAGGGAAAGCATGGGTCTGTTATCAATGTTCTGAATATATTCATGCTGCTGCAGACATTTCTGTGGCACAAACTTACTTGGATGGAGAATTTGTACATGTATGTAATTGTAGGATTTGTGTTACCTAACTTTTATATTGGAGGATGGCAGTCACACTTTAATTTTGTGTTGTTTGACTGACGATTACATCAAAAGTTTTTTTGTGTGTGTGTATAGCTGTGTCATATTTTTTCATGTGTAGTAATGATACAAAACAACTTCAGCAATGAGGAAAAATGTATTCTCATGATAACCCTTAGAACATATTGCAAAAGACTGTTTGATGCGGGGTGGCGCAAACAAGTTGAGAGGACAAAAGCCTTGAATCAAGTTGTCTTGGACATCAATGCAGTCAGTGGAAGAAACCACATGAAACCACACATTAACACAGTGCAAGAAGAGGACAAATGATATGGTAGGACATGCTAGAAGCAAGGGAATGCAATTGCCTGCATCAGTACTTGGTGGGGGATGCAACAATTATCCATTTCACCAGATGAGGAATACCTCCTTTCCATCCATGGAAATGACTGTGACACAGAAGATGATGGTACTAGAATAATCAGAGGTGGTGTTGGCACTGGCTATTACCAATGTCTGCAGCAGCAACACATGTCTGTTCAGGAAGGTTGGTTTAAAAACAGTAAAATATGTTTATATAAACAATTGAATGCCTATATGGAATGATTATGTTAAACACATGGTTACTATTAATAGGAGAACCTTCCACATCTACAAAGAATGACAATGAAGGTATTGCTTATGGTAAGTGTTGGCCATACCTCCTTAATAAGCATGCATTAGTAATTTTTTCAAATATTTTTTTACAGGGGCAACAGCATAAACAAACACTTCCACTATACCAATAAATGTGGAAGATATCAGCAGCAGAATGGCTTTTGAAGATGATGATGACATAGTTATATTTATAAGGCAGCCTTAGGAAAGTGGTAATCAGTCCCTAAGTTTAATGGAAGGATATCACACACCACAATATGTTAGTAAATCTGCAGGAAGAGACAGCACATCACAAAGTCAAGCATATTTTAACATTACACTCATACTTATATAGGAAGATAACCCATGCACCTCCACACTAGTATCTCCAAACTGAGATGAACACGTCCAGGATGATAGAAAACATTTAGAGGTAACAGTATCCACAGTGACACATTTACAAAGGGGACCCAGGTGAAGAAATTTATTACAGCTACCCAAGAAACACATAAAGCATTGGTTGCCCAGCAGCAAATGTGTCATAACACTGTTAGGGCTCAGAGCATTGCTACAGAGAGTCAGATGGATGTGGTCAGAATCCTCCACGGTAGACGTGAGGATTTCCAACACTTGGAAATGGCATACTGTAGGGACAATACAATCTTCACACTGTTGAGTTGTATGGTGGCACACCAAATATCTGTGGCCTCCTCCATTTGTACACGAGATAGGACTTGCCTGACACAAGCAGGAGTCAGTCTTGAAAGGGGAGCAGGATGGTGTCTGGACACATGGGACAGATCACATGATACTACAAGTATTTCTCAAGAAGGTACTGTACATATCTGGGGGGAACAAGCACAACAGATTTCATGCAGCCCATGTCAGTGTTCATCTACACTTACTAGAGCCTCTCATTCAAGGTCCAGATCATGGTCTTGCAGCACTGTTAGATTAGTGTCTGCAGGATCACCTGCATCAAGTAGGCCCAACCAGCTCTCATGGTTGCACCTCTTCAAAAATCACTTGCACCATCACATAGCCTATCTTTAGGAAATGTGTGTGACACATTTGACCATGACCTACTATGCATCAGTTGATATTTCCTTACTTACAATTTGACCTTTACAAACACAGGTAAATGTTTAACTCAAAGGGGAATAAGTTATTTAAAAGGGGGGGGGGGCATTTAGGACACTTTGCAACTCTATGCATTTCATTCCTGTAATGGCAGTGCTTAAAACAAGAAAGATGTATATCATGAGATAAGATTGCAGTGATTAACACCATTAATGCTTTATGCATTGACATTATTATGGCTGCCAGTTACCTAAAACTTCAAAGTAGTAATACACAAGTTTTCAGAGAAACACTAATAAGAAAACCTGCCATGTAAAAAAACTCTATTACCACTTCACCCTCACCACGGCACAAATGATGATATTTTTGTCTGAGGCCGCAAATTATTATTTATGACAAAATGACCACCATATTCTGACCTACTGAACTCAATATTGAAGTGACAAGATTATATATCTGAACTTATATCCTATTTATATGCATACTTATGTTAGGCAACTGACTTGCTAATTTATTTTTGTTAACTAACACATACCACCCATGATTAATTGTACATATTTGTTACTCTTGTAATCTTATAAAGTACTGTAAGTGTTCCATTATATCTAAATGCTACAAAGAATTGTGTCTTTCTGTTGCTGTACTACTGTATTGTATAAGTGTTACTGTGAATCTTTTCTTCCGGGACCTCCACTGAAAATAGGCTCACATCAGCCCAGTGGACCTTCCGGGTAAACAAATGCAATAATAAATAAATAAATAAAAGTCTGATGTACAATACCTCAGCAGGCAACATACTTCAAACTGAGAAGACATTGTATAATATAAAAAAATACAATGTTTTCATTCAAATGCAAGGTATGAACTCATGTTAAGTACTGAATTAACACTTTTTACTAATCAGACAACTTGAGGACATACAGTCTATGCATACTTAGGTAAACTATCTCACCAGAATTTATTGTGAAAAACAGTTACAAATGTGACTATTACTTATGCCTGAGCGATATTACTGAATAGGAGTCAGTGAGCACTCAGGTATGACTTTTACAAAAATAATATGAGTAACTCTTCTGAAGTAAAAAAAAAATAGTTATTTACACTTGAGAAGAAATGTCAGAAGAACAGTGACTGAAGATCATGCACTACACAGTACAGCCCAAAGATATCACTGTATACATCGGTTGTACTCTATGTGTTTTTTACAAGGAAGGAAACACTGACCGAATGTCATGGTCCATAATTCTGGACTCAATGTTACCTCTTTAGCTGTGCAGCCGTATGCTATGCATGAACCTGCTACTGCCAGCTGGTCAGCATTAGTCACAGTGAGACCAGAACTGGGAGCTGCAGTGACAGCATGGGTCACTTCACCACCAGACCAGTTACTTATCATGTTGTGCAGAATGCAACAAGCACTAAACAATGGACGGCGCAGTGGTGCAGTGGTTATGCTGTCACCTCACAGCAAGAGGTTCTCTGGTTTGACTCTTGGCTGGGTACCTTCTGTGTGGAGTCTCTATGTTCTCCCTGCATTCGTGTGGGTTTCCTCCAGCTGCTCTGGTTTTCTCCCACATTAGAAAGGCATGCATCTGGAGTGTTTCTCCTTGGGCCTCTGTTGACAGTTGTCTTTGTTTCAAGATGGACTTTCCCAGTAAACAAATGTTAAATAAATTAATAAATAAAATATTCTGCACACAGTAGTTGGGTCATACCGATGGGCACCCCAGACTCATCCAGGCACCTAAAATGACTCTTCAAGATGCCAAAGACCTTCTCAGTGATGATATGGGTCTGGGACAGGACTGCATTATAGCTGTCTTCTGCAGCACCAGTTGGAATTCTCACTGGTGTCATGTGCCATGGCCCCAGCAGGTACCCAGCATCCCCAGAAAGATAAAAAAAATGGCAGAGAGAAGGTGGGGCGACAAAACAAAAAAAATGTAATTTAGTACTCAATAATATATTTTATCATTAACAACTTCTTAAATACAATAGAAACAAGAACGTTTTTTTTCCACTTACTGACAAGATGACCACTTGGCATCCTACCACACAGGAAGAGGTGGTAGAGTGAACTTCTGTGCCAGATATGGGAAATGCGTTCCCTGTTAGGATGCTAGGCAGATACAGTGGTGATGTACCCCAATGCATCACATACTACTTGGCAATTGACAGAATGGAAGCCCTTCCTATTGTGGTACCACTCACTCTGTGGACTAGAAAATGCCCTAATTGCAGCACGGGTACAATCTAGTGCACCAAGTACCTCAGGGAATTATGCCACCCCATAAAAGGCACTCAAAGTCCTGGCTCGGTCTTGAAGTGACACCGGGAAATAGATTTACTGATCCACATGTGCCAGTCATTGAGTATAATGCCTTTAGTGTGTATCTGTCCAGACACATGCAACAAATGGAATGCTCACAGAGATACCTTACTAAAATGATACAAGACCATAATGGTATGTCATGGACCAACTCAAAGCCTTGTCACTATACTTATTCTCCTAAACAGTCTTCATGGTGTCTGTCAAAGTTTCACAACTCCAGTACATCAATATACTGGGTCCAAAAACAAATAACGAGGAAATTTCTCTGTGTGGAAGATCTAAGATTCCCTAGATTTCAGGCACCTAGTAAAAAACATACTGTGAATATCCCACTGAATAACAGGCGGTAAAAATACTTACTTTAAAAACTTTCCAAAGTATAAATCCACTAATGAAAATAGGGAAGCACAAGCTAGTTCAAGTCACAAACGAGATCCAAATAGTAGTTGAAAAAACAAAATAAAGTGTAGAAATTCACCATTCCATTTACCTGCCTGTTTAAAAGCATGTTTAAAATCAACAGTGGCGGTGCAGTGGTTAGCGTTGTTGCCTCGTAGCAGGAGGTTCTCTGGATCAATTCTCGGTTGGAGCTCTTTTTGTGCAGAGTCTGCATATCTTCCCTGTGGTCGAATGAGTTTCAAAAGACATGCAGGTAGGTTCTTGTGTGTATGTGTGTGCCTTCTGTGAAGGATGGGCACTGGGCTGGCAACTTGACACTGTAAAAACACCACTGCCAATCAATATGCGGACTGGTGATCCTCTGTGGCAACCCCTAACTGGGAAAAGCTGAAGGATATTGCTTTAAAAGCATGTTTAAAAGTATGGGAGTGGTTTACTAGGGAAGTTGTATTGTAAAAGATAATTAGCATGTTTACTTGCTAAATACCCCTTCCCCCATACACCAGTGTGATATTCGACACAGTGCTGCCCTAGTTCAAGCTGTGTGATACTAGGATATATTAGTTTATTGTGAATAGAAGAAAGCATGCTCAGTATTAGTAACGCTCACTCGTATTCAGTGAAAGAGGAGATAATGCAGCAAACCAGGCACATAAGAAATATCCAGTTTCAGGCGATCTGTTAAAATAGTAGATGATTGTTCCAACTGCTTCGACTGACAATAGAAAGACAAAATACCACTGCTGCCAAAGTTGAAAGTGGTCAGTGTTGGATGACATACCCAACAGCCATGACAGTGAACAGTCTCAGAACAGATGCAGAACAATGGAATTTTAGAGATAAAATGCACAAGGATAAAACAAGGAGTACAAGCCAGCTCAAAGGATGGCCAAAAGCACACCAGGCAATGGACTGGGAGGTGAATATAAGCAACGGCAGAAAAGAGGAGGGGGATCAGATATACCTACAAGAAAGAAACTCAAGGAAAACATTCAAGGAGCAGAGAAGGGTGGAATCAGGATGAATGCTGTATGGGAATGGGGAAAGAAGCACAGATGACTAGGAAGGGCAGTGACCACAAAGAAGCATGTATAACACAGAATACCTTGGAATGAAAAGACATTGGCAAGAGGGGATAGAGCATGGAGAATACAGAAGGAGAAGTGGAAACAGCTAGTCAGATACTTAAACAGAAAAAAAATATGAGACAGTTTTGGTCTATAAATGGGTTGAGAAAGTTACAATGGACAAGAGAAGAGCTGAGAAGGGGAAGGAGGAGCTTGAGAAGTGGAACAAGTTCTTGGGAAAATGAGCAGATGACAACAGACAAGTGACAGAAGTGGAATGAGAAAAACAGATGAAATATACTGTAAGAAACCCTTTTTCTTTGTATATTTACTTTCTACCATACAGCTATACAATAGCAAGAAAACAAGGCTATATGACAGATCAGAGGCAGACAGCAGAAGAGTCGGTTAATAAAGCGGGAAGCATTACTATCCAGAAATGTTCAAACAGACAGAAGACAACAATAAGCACAGGTTAAAAACCTGCATTGATAAAAGGGAGAGGATAGGAGAATGTACAAAGATGTGAATAATAATAATAATTTACATTTGAATGTAACTGCCAGCTTGGATTATGCTACTTGTATTAGAGCTGGTGGAACAAGGATCCTAACGTGGGCAGAAACAGGGCACAGTGCAATGAATGCATTTAAGGGAGGAGAGAAAGAAGAGAGAGGATTAGATAATAAAAGGAAAGGAAACAAAAATGGAAAAGGAACATGGAGGAAGTGCAGTAGCATGAATCAATTGGGATCTGCAATGCCCAGCCAAGAGATACCAATACATATAGTGTGAAGATACCAAAAACCTGATGGGACAGGCAGGACCTATGCATATGCAGTAACCAAGGATGAGAAAATCACTTCAGAGATGGGGGTTGAGTTAGATCCAACAAGAGGGGGGCAGGGGCAAAGAATCTAGACTGCATCAAAATGACAAGTCCGTGATAGGTTGGGAAGACTGGAAGCAAATAAAGTACTGATACTGGAAATGAAAATAAAGGTACCAGAAAGGGATAAATCTTTAAGTGGGGATTACTGAACAAGAGGAAGGGATCAAAAAGTGAAGAGAAATCAACAGATTATCACAGGAGTGCTCAGAAGCAGAGTGGTAAGATTGATAATATGGAAAGGAAGAATGAAAAAGGAGAGCTGGGTTATCAGTAACATCTATGTTGAAAACAAGGACAAGGGAACAGTATATGCAGCTTGATTTGAGAGATGGGATAAAAACATAACTGAAAGGAACACAGGTAATTGGATGCCTTTAGTGTATGTTTGGAACCAAGATGGACGGGTTATTTGGAAGACAGGAATATAGTAGGAGAACATGATTTGAAAGCTGAATACAAAGATGAGGGAATGAAGGTGGCTGGATACCTAGTGAGATATATACAAGGAGGGGAAGGGTACACATTCACAAAGAATGCTTGGCGGAAGGTAACAGATTGCATAGATTCCTGATAAAGTAAGAGGGCATAAATAGAGCATACAGAAATGCAAGAAAGATGCCAGGACCTTGCAACAGCAAAGAGGACCATACAGACATAGAGACAGGGAGACACAAATAAAGGATGGAACCAAGTGATGCACAGATGGAAGAAGAAGGCAAAGGAGACAGTGCTGGGGAGGACAATTTTGGAAACAAGAGAGGAAAAGGGATTTGATAGTGACAAGCTTGTGTAGGTATGGTGGGATGGTATCAAGGCAGTGGTTAAAGGGAAAATAATGCATATGGAGGGAATAATTTATTATTTATTTTATTTATTTATTTTACATTTGTTGACCGGGCTAGTCTAACTGGATACATGTCCATTTTCAGTAGAGGCCCGGGGAGAAAAGCTCCAGACAAACATTATAAACATTAAAGATTAATAGTGGAATTACATTAGCAATTGTAAACATTGAAACCAAATCAGAGTATGGAGGGAAAAAAAAATAAATTGATCAAAAAAAATAATGTGTTTTTTTTTTTTTTTTTTGAGGATGAAACTACTCTTAGTAAGATTAAGGGTAGTTTGTTAAAAAAGGTATAATATACTTGTAAACATTGAAATTATATGCAAACCTTTGTAAGCAGGAGGAAATAGGAAGGTTGAAGAGGAAGTAGGTTGAAGAAAGGAAAAGTCAGAGAGCAATAAGAAAGGAGATCAGGAATCTACATTAGCGGGGTAAAGGGTGAAAGTGGACCCTAGGGAGTAGGAAGATAGAAGTGAAAGAGGAAGCAATTAGTCAGGGTTTGTGCAGGGGCACATCCAGTGAGATTTTAGGTGAAGTTTGAGTCTTAGTTTAAAGTGAGAAAGGGATGGTATTTGAGTTAGGTCTGTTGGTAGGAGGTTCCAGCGTTTGCCAACAGTGTTTGAGAAAATGCTATCACCTGACAAGTTATTAGACTTTGTAGTACAAACAAGTAATCTAGTAGAGGAACGAAGTGAAGTTAGATTTGTGTATGGGGTGATAAGGTTAGTGAGAATAGGAGTATTTTTAGGTTGATAAAAGATTTTGTGAGCAATGATGACTTGAGAAAATGTTAGTAAGCTAGGTAATTCAAGCCAGTTGAGTTGCTTAAGATTAAGACAATGGTGTGTCTTGTATGGGTTGCTGGTAGCAAACCTGGCGATATTGTTATAGGCATGAGAAATTTTTTGGAGGTTAGTTCTTTTTAGATTAGTATAAATAGATGAAGCTTAGAGAAGCGTAGAGATTAAGTGAGAGTGGGCAGTGTTGGTTCTGGCTAGAGGAGTAAGGAAAGGTTTGATTCTGTATAAGGAACCAATTTTTCTGTTCACTGCTTGTATGGTGTTGTTAATGTGAATATCATAGGTGAGGTTGTTGTCGATAGTCACTCCTAGCAGTTTGGTAGATTGTTCAGGTGTTATCAGGGTGCCTTTGCTAGATACAATAGAGAGATCAATAGGTGGGGACCTATTGGTAGGTGGAAATAGTAGCAGCTTGGTTTTTTTGGCATTCAGAAGAAGGCAACGTTTTAGGAACCATTCTTCAACCATGTTAAATACTTTTTGGGTTATGTAGTGGAGGTCTGAGGTGGAGTTAGCAGAGCATATAAGTGTGGAATCGTCAGCATATTGAATACAGGTGGCCTCAGGGACTGCAATGTGAAGGTCGTTGATAAATAGAGAAAAAAGAAGAGGTCCCAGATAAGGAGAAAATAATAAGACAAGAAGATTGCAGAGCTAGAGAGAGGGGGGGGGGGGAGAGAGAGAGAGAGAGGGAGAGAGAATGACAGCGAGAGCTGGAGCTAGCAGAAGTTCAAAGGAGAATAGACCCATTAAATGAAGACAGGAGGAGGAGGCACGAAGGTGGAAGTACTGAGCATTTAAATGGAAACAGCAGTTAGGACAGCAGAGGTACAATTAAGTTACTTGAAAGATTATTGCAGGGAGAGTCAGCAGGGAGAACTGGCAAAGTAGTACAGACCAAAATGTGGGACTGACTGAAAGAAATAATGGAGAGGAAGCATACCTCTCAACTGTCCAGATTTTCACAGAATGTCCAGATTTTTGCCTCATAATTTTTGTCTGTTCCTCATAAAATGTGTGGTTTTCTGGCAAATCACTGGGATGATCTGAGGATTGAAGTCACCTAATAATGACGTATATTTGAGTTTCAGACTTCAAATCCTTCAGAAAATGTATGCTAACACAAAACCTGTGACTCTAGCAACTTTCTAAGTTTATAAGAGCAATATTTAAAATCTGTCCCTATTTTTGGGCCTTTGTCCACCCATTTTGTCAGCCTTTGTCCAGATTTCTTGCACTAACAGGTTGAGAGGTATGAGAGGACGTAAGGAAAATAAGTATTTATAGACTTCTACCAGAAACTGTACAGAGAAAGAGAGGGAGTGGTAATGGAATAGAGGGAGGGGATAGAGGAGTAGAAGGTAAGATACCAGCTAACATAAGAACAGAGAGGTAGGTTAGGTATGGACATCAGACGGTGGAAGTCAGGGTAGCTGTATTAGGCATGAAGGGAAAAAAAGCAAGTGGACCAGATGGGTACCAAATAATACTCAACAGAATTTTACAAATGGGGGGGGACACTATGGCAAATGCTAGCAGAAGAGTATATGAGGATCGAAAAGATGGGTACAATATCCTCAAGAAAGAGAAAGGCAAGGATAGTGGCATTTCCAAAATATGAAAGATACCACACTGTCTCATGGTGATGCAGGCAAACCTCACTAATGAATATGGACATAATGATTAGGGTAAAAAAATCTGTACAAAGTTAGAAAGGATAGGATCATGTAATACAGGAGGGACAAAAAGGGTTTATAGAAGGTAGGGTAGCAAAGATATCTATGGGGAGTTGGCAGACCTCATAAAAGTTGATGAAGGGGAAAGAACATGGGAAAGGGAGAGCAGTAATGCTGGATTTGCAAAAAGGCATTGATTCACCAAGTTGAGAATTTTCATGGTGGTTACTGAAGAAGACAATCATAGGAAATAAATGGCAAAAATGTATAAAGGGAATACTTTTGCAGTCAGAGCTGAAAGTAATGGTTATTGGAGGAATATTAATTACAGGGAGTATTCAGTAGGCACTGTGCAACATTCCCCACTTTCATCTGGGTTATTTACAGTAGTAATCAAGAAGCTGGCAGGGACAGTGACAGGGAGATTAAAGAAACTGATAAGGCAGAAAAGGTGTGGTAGGGACACTAGAAAAGAGCATAAAGAAGAACCTAAGAAGGGTATGAAGTAAAAGAGATTCTAAACAAGGGAGACATACTGATTTACACCGTACTGAGGAAAATTAACGCAATAAGAATGATGATCCAGAACACAGCATACAACCTGAGAAACTTACTAATACAGCAAAACAAAGAGCTTGGGGGGTGGAACCTAAACTATGTGATAGAAGAATGGGTAGAGAAACTAAATGGGAAACAGAGAAAGGGAGAGGTCCTGAATCTAAGTAGGAAAAGTGGGGGACTGGGAATTCCCACATTCCCATATACATTCTCACATATAACATGATACTCAGGATGAGGATGTGGAAGAATGGAAATGGGGTACATAGACATGGTCAAAAAATGGAATGAATTTTGGAAGGGAAAAATGCAGTTGGGCGAAGATAGTAACAAAGAAATTATTGGGGAGAGGGAAAATGGGGAAAGAAGTAGGAAGGAAAAGGAGGGGGCCTGCATAAAACTGTGGAATTTAAGAAACAGGAGATTTACCACAAAGATGGGTGGGGTACAGTGAAAAAGTATTTAAAACAATGGAGGAACTCAAAATGCAGTTTGGATTAATGGACCAAGAATGATGGACATACATTGTCCAAAGGAACAATTGGGGAAGGCAAAGAAAAGAGGACAGGAGAAGAGAAAAACAGGAAAAATGAAGAAATACAAGGAGAACACCATGGGAGGAATGGAAGAAATAATACATGAAGATCTTAGTAAGAAAGTGGGTATGGAAAGAAGGACAAGAGCACAGACAGAGTGGGAGACGGAGAAAGAGTGAAGCGCAATAGGAGAGAGCTGAGGAGAGGTAGAAGGGCTCGTAGGAGAAATGGGGAAGTGCAAGGAGTGGGGGATCAGCAGCAAAGATTACCCACAGAAAGCTGGAAAAGAGGGTAGGAAGTCATAACTCTTGGAGATGGGAACTGGATGAAGCTAGTATGATGCACATTTTGTAGAAATGTCAGTGGGCATGAGAAGTATAGGAGAAGGTGATAGAAATTTGGAGATGCATACAAAGAAAGGAGGGAAAACAACTGACGAGACACAAGGGAGCTGAAAGCAGAAAGGATGATGGAGATGAGGTAAAAACAGTGATAAAGAGCAACTCGGAGTAAAGACAGAAGGTATCCAAGCAGGAATACACAAAAGGTTCATTACAGTGACAAGAAAAAGAATAAGATTAGCACAAATAAGAGGAGATTAAAGAACTCTGAAAAGGAACAGATGGAGGTACTGGAACACTACTGAATTAAAGAGAGGAGAAAGGGGGAAATGGTACAAAACAGGGACACAGTGCAGAAAAATAACACGGATAACCGCTGGCAGTGGAAGGTGCACCATGCATTAAAATCCTATGTGTATGTATCTATGAACAAGTTCTTTGAAAAAAAAATAATGATACTGTAAGTCAATATTTTACTCAATCATACCTCCAATGTTTACAAAAATGACATGCAACAGATAGGATGGTACAGGGCTTGCACTCTGCTTAGTGCACATGATTTATCACTGATGCAGTCTTCTCAACTGCTTAGAGCAAGAATGGATAAAGTGAAAAATGATGGTGACAAAGGATGAAAATCAGGAACAAATCTTAAACATTTCTCTTATAAACTTTGAAAGTTGCTGGAATAATAGTTTTTGCTTCAGCATGCTCTTTCTGATAGATATGAAGTCTGAAACTTAAATGACTGCCACTTTTTACTAACTTCAAATGATTTGCTAGAAAACCACAAATTTTATGTGGAACAGACCAAAAATATAAATCAAAAATCTGAACATTCTGTGAAAATCTGGGCATTTGAGAGGTATGCCCTGGCGCCTAGTTGTTCTCTACAACTTTATTTTTAAATATGGTTATTTTGGGTATGCCATATGAGTATACCTGGTGTCTAGCGCTCTCCCACCCCCAGTCCCTGTTATGTTAATATGCTACTCAGGCACTCCAGTAAGGAGTAATCACTGATGTCTGGTGTTCCACCATCCCCAATCTCTGTTCTGTTTACTTGATGCTGAGGCACTCCTGTGGTGAGTTATCCCTGATGGCTAGTGTTGCCCCACTTCTACCCCCAATCCCTGTTTTGTTGACGTGCTGCTCAGGTACTCCTGCAAAGAGTAATCCCTGGTGGCTAATGTCTACCCCACCTAATAAATATGACAGCCACATAACCCCCAACACACACACGAACACACACACACACACACACACACACACACACACACACACACACACACACACACACACACACACACACACAAAATAGTCCCTTCCCCACCAGATTGCACTCACAGACACTCATCTATTCTCTCATAATAGACACACACACACACACACACACACACACACACACACACACACACACACACACACACACACACACACACACACACACACACACACACAAAACTGTCATACACATGCAATCTCTCACACATGTACTTAATCACATACCTCCTAACCCTACCTTACAACTAAACTCCCCAGCACTTAGCTCTACTGTGATGGATGGCTAATTTGCATATTCATCTTCCTCAGACTGCCTTATTGGCATCTAGCATGGCCATTGATACAGTCCAAAGCACTGCTGCATGTATTCATGCAAAATAACCATAGTAGGGCTGTCTATAAATTCTAAAAGGTTACCTCTAAGTGTACACATCATGTGTAAACCATAACAACGTTTATGAATTTCTGATTATGTGTTATATGATGCAGTAGGAAAATAAAAGTATACCATACATAGATAGTAAGTATGTAAGTGTATCTTATCCTTCCATTCATCTCCAAGTCTCCTTCATCAAAAATGTAATCATAATTTACCTAGACTCGTGTTATTGATGTAAATAAGCAAGTAAGTAATAAATGTGCTTAATACAAAATTGTTTCATGCATATATGTTAGTAACGCATTTTGTGACGTATACTAAGAAGCATGAAAAAAGAGGTCCATATCCCCCCAGACAATACAGGATCCCTATAGCCAAGTGACATTGTCATTTACCTCTGAACTTGTGTACTGCCATAAGTGCTGACATATCCATACCTTTCAACTAAGAATTAAAATGATAAGACAGGAATTTAAAAATAAGAGCACAGGGTCAAAAAGATGACTATTTTTTTATTTTACAGAAGACATCTTCAGATAATCAAATGAATATAGCATTAATAATAGGGATGATGTTTGTATCCCTAAAGAGGTCAAACTATATAAACAAAATCAGTAAATCTAGTAGGAGTAAGCCCAAATCTGAAGAGAAAAATCATAGCATCTGACTTAAATACTAGCATATCAGATGTATGGACATACCTAGTGCATTCCAAAGTATTCCTTGTTTTCACAAACCAACAAAAATGCCCTGGTGCCATCCCAGTCTGAAATGTCAGTCTCACCTGAGCAGTCACAATCCTTATTATTTCATCACTGTTACCCTTGACAGATGACCTGATCTGCATATGCAAGACTTCAGTGCACTCACAATTACACAGACACAAATATATATATATATATATATATATATATATATATATATATATAATATATATGTGTGTGTGTGTGTGTGTGTGTGTGTGTGTGTGTGTGTGTGTCTGTGTGTATGTGTGTGTGTGTGTGTGTGTGTGTGTGTATATATGTACATGTATATATATATATATATATATATATATATATATACATATATATATATATATATATATATATATATATATATATATATATATATATATATATATATGTATGCATACGCACACCATAAGTAAATGAAACAGCACTTTAGGACAAAGCCCTGCCCAATGTACTCGGGGGGCCAAGCAGCACAAACAGAGACACTTTAAATATTGCTCTTATAAACTTAGAAAATTGCTACGATAACAGGATCTGTGCTAGCATTCCAGTTTTTAAGGATTCTTTCCTAACCATTAACATTAACCTTAACCATTGCAGCTAAAACAGTCACTTACTTCTACCTATGTAAACAGCACCAGCAGCTCAATACAATCCATTACTTGCCTGTCTACACTCTGCTACCAGTTTTCTCTGTTTCTCTATTACATCATGCTATATCTTCTGTCCGCATACCATAATCATTTAATTTTCTTGTATTTATCTTTCCTTTCTTTCCACAATTTCCACCATCATATTCAATATATCCAATATATGTCCTGCTACAATGTTGTAACGTCCTTGTCATTTAATCATTCTCTTTATTTTTCTGTAGCAACCACATTATTCTGTTTGTATATCTTTGCCAGGAAATCACTATCTTTTATTTATTTCCTGTAGTAACTATTGTAAATTCATTGCATTACTTATTTATCTTACATCTTACTGATGTCTGTGATTTTCTGAACATCATCTTTGCTGGAGCTTTTCTTCCCAGGCCTCAAGTGAAACCAGGTACCCAATCAGACTTTTTTGGTAATCAAATGTCAATCAGTCAATCAATCATTAACAAATAAATAAAAAGTAAATTTAGTACAGACAGCTTTGCATAAGCTAATTTCTATAGACAGAAAAGGAGGGGATGTTGAGTTATATTGTTCTCCACAGTTAGACAGCAGTGAGTATGGATACCTGGCTCTATTGTTTTCCACACAAAAAGAAAATGCATACATAGTAGTGCATTTTTACAATGTGAGGGGGCAAGGAGGTATCTAGAGAGTTATGACTTCTTCAGAGATAGTTATTATGTTCATCTTATTTCGATTCTGTTATAGCAATCTTTTCTGGTCTGTGTTGAAAATTAGTGTTGATCGCATTGGTTATGTATTTTAAACGTATCATTGTATCTTGATATATAATTATTTTTCTTTTTATTTCTATGCTTTTCTATCTATCCTTTCTGGTTTATGTTGAAAAGGGTTACTGGTCAGTTAAACTACTCTACAAATAAAAAAAAAATCAAGCAAGTAAATAAGTAAGTAACCAACTAACTAACTAAATAAATACATTTTCATTTTAGAGTTGTAACTCTTTGCCAAGATCAGCCTTTCATCCTTATGGTGGGGAATGGGTGTCCTTTCCAATTTCCATGCACGGATTCAAGTTCACCAAGTCACTGCTTATCTGATGTAAAACACAGGTACATGGAGAGTCACGGAAATGGTAACTGATTAGCAGATAGAAAGCACTATTCAGAGATGACACCATAATTTACGATTTTGTGCCACAATCCTTCTTAGTTTTGAACAATGTAATTTAACACTAGCGCCAGGTAGATAAACTGGACAAATAATGACGGTTTCAAAACTTGCAACACTTGTAATTTCACCCTGAAGTGCTCAACACACATCACAGAGCAAGGCACTCACCTTTCGTCCTAACAGAACATTCTTTGCAAGACACTGGCTTGTATATTGCGATGCCAAGGTGGCAAAGTGGAGCAATGGCTGCTCATTGCGGAACAGCGGAACAGTGGGCTTAATCGATCACAAATGCAGTGCGTTCCGCACAATCCGGAACACTTGGCTGCTCAGTAAATATATATATATATATATATATATATATATATATATATATATATATATATATATATTAAAGATGAAGTTAATGTCCAAGCTACAACTTGACCTCAAATTCAAATTATTGTCAATTATAAACCTTACCACACAAAACCACAACCATTTCATTCTCAAATTACAGTTATGACTCTCCTCTCATTTTAATTCTGTGTTTTTCAAATTAATATATCTGTAATCTTTTCTTTGAGATATACAACTAACTTAACCTCACTCAGTTAATATGATGTTCTGCCAACCTACATTTTATCTCTGCTACTTATTTGGACATCTCCTACTTTACTAAAATATATGGCATACCTAAATACAACATATCTGATATTGTAAAACAGATATGTATAGACAGATAAATATGTTTCTATCTTTGTGTGTGTGTTTATACACACACGCACACACACACACACACACACACACACACACATATATATATATATATATATATATATATATATATATATATATATATATACATACATACATACATACATATATATTCCTATAGATTTCATTACATGCTACCTATGTCATCTTACTTTTCATCTTTTGCAATACTACTGTTGTTTGATTATACACATTGTAAAATTTCTCTTATTTATATGTATTTTTTCTTAAAGTTGAGCTTTTCTCTTCAGGCAGCCAGTGAAAAGGGGCCTCTTTATCTTGGCTCATTTGGCCTAACTTGGTTAATAAATGTGATAAATACAAATAAATGCACACGCATAAGCAAACTGATCAATTAGACATACATACCTACAGATGCACTCATTTGCACATAAAGATATGCAGACACACACACACACACACACACACACACACACACACACACACACACACACACACACACACACACACACACACATATGGAAATTGTTGCTGTGACCTAATGATCTCTGGTTGGCTTTTGAATTGTAAGAAAGGCTGTGCCAGTTGTTAGATCTAATTTATGAACAGCTGGGGATGAAAAAGCGCTGTGTTTATGCATAGCATGCCCCATGTTGTCTATATCTACACTGCCAGGATTCTGTCCTGAATAGGCAGAAAGGCCTGGATAGGCTTAAGTGGGTAGAGGTAGCTTATTATACTTCAACAACAAACTCTCTAAACCAGTCAAAGACAAAAAAAACTTATAAATTCGAAAGGAGGGTGAAGCTCTAAATCACAAGTCACACGCAGGATGCCAAAAAGAAATTTATTTTTAGCATACCACTTTATTTGAATGCTTTTGTCATAAAACAGACTTCTTCAGAATAGTAAAACATCAGCAAGAAATGAAGAAATGTGCTGGTGATTTCACTGTATATAATTACAGTCAAGCTAATCTGAGTTCTGAATGGGCTGATTTATTCTCTAAAGGGTTTAATTTTGTGCCAGCTAGGAAAGCTAACATTAATGACACAATTTTACAGCTCAAAATGTTTTGTAGGAAGTTGAACCTCGATTTGCACTTCTCTGATGATACTTTGGTTATTAACCTATTATGGTTATCTAGGCCTAGTACTTTTATGCCCCCGGTTCATCCTACGGTGCAAATCTTTGAGCTCTTATGTTAGTTACAGATTAGGGAAGTCTTAAAGGAGGACAGGCACCATGACACAACCAACCATACACAGGCTGAAAGATTATTACACAGCATTTTGGACAGAGGTGATTTAAGGCTCATGAAACCTGACAAAGGTTGGGGGTTGGTAGTTATGGACAATGATGCCTACAATGAAAAAATCTTTGAGTTGTTGTATAGTGACACATACACTGAGGTGTCTAGAAATGAGCTGAATATAGCCTACAGGAACATTGACCTGACAATAGAAGAATTACTTCTTAATGGTCAAATCAGCCTTAAGCTTCATGAGTTTCTCGATGTAAAATATCCAAGGATCCCCACTATTTTTGGAATACCCAAGGTTCATAAATCCATAGTTAATCCACCTCTTCGTCCAATTGTGGACGCGAAAGCTTCAAAGAAGTTTTGCTTAGCTAAGTTTATTGATAGTAAGGTGAAGCATGTGTTGGACGATAGACAATGGATGATCAAGGATTCATGGGATTTCTTGGGGAAAATCAAGACAGAAATGTATGCAGACAACCTAATCATGGTCACCATTGATATCTGCAACCTCTTTTCAGTAATCCCTCATGATTTAGGTCTTGAATGGTTTTATGATTATCTTTGTTTTAACACCAGTATGGAGCATAATACCATTCTTACACTTCGTAGTTGTCTGGAGTTAGTCCTTGGTAACAACTTTATTATTTTTGAGGGACAGATTTTTATGCATACACATGGAGTTGCTATGGCAGCTTGCTGCACCCCAGCTTTTGCTAACATTGTCCTTCCTCAGTGGGAGGATTTGTACATCCTAGACTCAGATTTCAAACATCTTTGGGTACTTTATGGCCAGTATCTTCATGACTTAGTCCTTTTCTGGAAAGGTAGTGAGAATGACCTAGATAGATTTTTCACTTATATTAATAACACCACTGATTTTTTGAAATTCACTATGGTCAAAAACAACAATTTGTTGCACTACCTAGACATTACAATCAAGAAGGACTATGATAGGAAAGTGTTTACATCTCACTTGTACAGGAAGCCAACTTACTCCAACTCTTTGCTACATTTTCAGAGTCGGCATCCTTTACACCATAAGAAATCCCTTGTTAAAGGGCAATTTGTCAGATCAGCCAGGATGGTATCTGACGATGTTGACTTTTTGACTGAATGTGACACATTGCTAGTCATGTTGGAGAGAAGGGGCTACCCTGCTACCTTTATCAGCACTACAGCTGAAGAGTTTAGAACAGAAAGGGAGCAGGGGATCTACACTGCCCTGTTGTCCACTTGTTTACCCAAATGGGATGGGATTGACCCGTCGGGGCAGAGTAGATTCAATATGGCCTTAACTTTACCTTTTGCCATACATTTTTTTGATATCAAACAGGTCATATCAAAATTCTGTTCCATTTTCAATCTAGATAACAAGGTGGTGAACAGAGTAGGTACACAACCCCTGGTGGTTTATAAAAATTACATCTCCTTGAAGGGGCTGGCTGAGAAGAAAGTATGCAATTCAGGAAATTTTGGCAACTTTAGATGTGGGAGGTATGCACAATGTCCCTTTATTTTTGACAATGGCAAAATGGCACGTAAATGTTTTGGGACCTTTTTGCCTCGCAAAAAGTATTATTGTTACTCTAAGGGAATAGATTATACCGCATTATGCGATTTATGTGATGGTTTTTACACAGGCAAAACCAAGAGAGCTCTCAAACAGAGAATCTACCAGCATTTATACGACATCAAACAGCACAACGACAGGAATGCACTGTACAAACATATTAGGATGTTCCCTACACACTCTTTCAAATTTGGTGCAATAGATCATGTCGACCTGGGCACCCGGGGGGTCCACATGGTGAATATCTTGAATTCTTGGAGTTAAAGTGGCAAAACAGGGCTAATGCCTGTCAAATGCCTGGGCTCAATGACAGGTTGAACATTAGTTCTTTACTAAGATTAAAATCCATGCATTGTTTTTAACATTCTAGACCTAGAATAAATAGATTGATTTATGCATATTTTTGGATATATGCACATATATTATTACATGCATAAATAGAATATTTTATTGTGTATGCATTTGTTTTTAAACGGTAGAATTTTTTAAAGATTTTTTGTATTGCATAGTGGTCAGGGTAAATGATGTCTTGTGCTTGTTAATTTTTGACCAATGAACTGCTAGAGATGTGTATAAGTAGAATTTCTTGCTGAAGTTTTACTATTCTGAAGAAGTCTGTTTTATGATGAAAGCATTCAAATAAAATGGTGGTATGCTAAAAATAAATTTCTTTTTGGCATCCTGTGCGTGACTTGTGATTTAGAGCTACACTCTCCTTTTGGATTTATACTCCATCAACAACATAAAACCATCATTAATTTTGAAATGACAATGGGGATGCACAAGCCAGTGCATTTCTTCGTGCTGGTCCCAAGCCCAGATAAATGGGGAGGGTTCCATCAGAAGGGCATCCAGTGTAAAACCTCTACCAAATAACATATGTGGACAACAATACAGATTTCCATACCGGATCGTTCGAGGCCCAGGTTAACAACGACCGCCACCAGTACTTGTTAGCCAACAGGGTGCTGGCAGAAATTGGGCTACTGTTGGCCATAAGAGAAGAAGAGGGGGAAGGCATGCCCGAAAGCAGAAAGAGAGGAGGAAGTTTAGGAGTGTAGTAGTGAGGGTAGGAACTTTGAATGTTGGCAGTATGACTGGTATAGGGAGAGAGCTAGCTGATATGATGGAGAGAAGGAAGGTTGATATATTGTGTGTGCAAGAGACCAGATGGAAGGGGAGTAAGGCCAGGTGTATTGGAGGTGGGTTCAAATTGTTCTATCATGGTGTGAATGGGAGGAGAAATGTGGTAGAGGTTATCCTGAAGGAACAGTATGCCAAGAGTGTTTTGGAGGCGAAAAGAGTGTTGGATAGAGTGATGTTTATGAAGCTGAAAATTGATGGTGTAATGATGAATGTTGTTAGTGTGTACTCTCTGCAAGTTGGGTATGCGATGGATGAGAAAGAAAAATTTTGGAGTGAGTTGGATGAAGTGGTGGTGTGTGTACCCAAGGGTGAGAGACTAGTGATTGGAGTGGACTTCAATGGGCATGTTGGTGAAGGGAACAGAGGGGATGAGGAAGTGATGGGCAGGTATGGTGTTAAGGAGAGGAATGCAGAAGGTCAGATGGTAGTGGATTTTGTGAAAAGGATGGACATGGCTGTGGTAAATATGTATTTTAAGAAGAGGGAGGAGCATAGGGTGACGTACAAGAGTGGAGGTAGATGTACACAGGTGGATTATATCCTATGCAGGAGGGCCAGTCTGAAGGAGATTGGAGACTGTAAAGTGGTGACAGGGGGAAATGTAGTTAGGCAACATAGAATGGTGGTCTGTAGGATGACATTGGTGAACAAGAAGAGGAGGACAAGTGTGAGAGCAGTGCCAAGGATCAAATGGTGGAAGTTAAAAAAGGGTGATTGTGAGGTGGAGTTCAGGGAAGAGTTAAAACAGGCACTGGGGGGCAGTGAAGAGTTACCAAACAGCTAGGTAACTACAGCAGAGATGGTAAGGGAGACAGCTAGAAAGGTGCTTGGTGTGACATCTGGACAGAGGAAGGAGGACAAGGAGACCTGGTGGTGGAATGAGGAAGTACAGGAGAGTATACAGAGGAAGAGGCTGGTGAAGAAGAAGTGGGATTGTCAGAGAGATGAAGAAAGTAGACAGGAGTATAAGGAGATGAGGAGCATGGTAAAGAGAGAGGTGGCGAAGGCTAAGGATAAGGCATATGGAGAGCTGTATGAAAGGTTGGACACTAAGGAGGGAGAAAAGGACCTGTACCGATTGGCTGACAGAGGGACCGAGCTGGGAAAGATGTGCAGCAGGTAAGCGTGATAAAGGATAGTGAGGGAAAATGTACTAAGAAGTGAGGAGAGTGTGTTGAGCAGATGGAAAGAGTACTTTGAGGGGCTGATGAATGAAGAGAATGAGAGAGAGAGAGAAGGTTGGATGATGTGGGGATAGTGAATCAGGAAGTGAAACAGATTAGCAAGGAGGAAGTATGGACAGCTATGAAGAGGATGAAGAATGGAAAGGCTGTTGGTCCAGATGACATACCAGTGGAAGCATGGAGGTGCTTAGGAGAAATGGCAGTGGAGTTTCTAACCAGATTGTTTAATGCAATCTTGGAAAGTCAGAGGATGCCCGAGGAGTGGAGAAAAAGTGTTTTGGTACCTATTTTTAAGAATAAGGGTGATGTGCAGAGTTGTAGTAACTACAGAGGGATAAAACTGATCAGTCACATGTGAAGTTATGGGAAAGAGTAGTGGAAGCTAGGTTAAGAAGGGAGGTGATGATTAGTGATCAGCAGTATAGTTTCATGTCGGGAAAGAGCACTACAGATGCAATGTTTGCTCTGAGAGTGTTGATGGAGAAATTTAGAGAAGGTCAGACGGAGTTGCATTGTGTCTTTGTGGACTTGGAGAAAGCATATTATAGGGTGCCTAGAGAGGAGTTTTGGCATTGTATGAGGAAGTCAGGAGTGGCAGAGAAGTATGTAAGAGTGGTACAGGATATGTACGAGGGTAGTGTGACAGTGGTGAAGTCTGCAGTGGGAGTGACATATCCGTTTAAGGTAGAGGTGGGATTACATTAAGGATCAACTCTGAGCCCTTTCTTATTTGCAATGGTGATGGACAGGTTGACAGACGAAATCAGACAGGAGGCCCGATGGACTATGATGTTTGTAGATGACATTGTGTTCTGTAGTGAGAGTAGGGACCAGGTTGAGGAGACCCTGGAGAGGTGGAGATATGCTCTAGAGAGGAGAGGAATGAAGGTCAGCAGGACTAAGACAGAATATGTGTGTGTAAATGAGAGGGAGGATAGAGGAATGGTGAGGATGCAGGGAGTAGAGTTAGTGAAGGTGGATGAGTTTAAGTACTTGAGATCAACAGTTCAGAGTAATGGTGAGTGTGGAAGAGAGGTGAAGAAGAGAGTGCAGGCAGGGTGGAATGGGTGGAGAAGAGTGTCATGAGTGATTTGTGACAGACGGGTACCAGTAAGAGTGAAAGGGAAGGTCTACAAGAGGGTAGTGAGACCAGCTATGTTGTATGGGTTGGAGACAGTGGCATTGACAAAAAGACAGGAATCATAGCTGGAAGTGGCAGATTTAAAGATGTTAATATTTGCACTGGGTGTGACAAGGATGGACAGGATTAGGAATCAGTATATTAGAGAGTCAGCTCAGGTTGGACGCTTTGGAGACAAATTCAGAGAGGCAAGATTGCATTGATTTGGACATGTGCTGAGGAGGGATGATGGGTATATTGGGTAAAGGATGCTAAGGATGGAGCTGCCAGGTAAGAGGAAAAGAGGAAGGCCTAAGATAAGGTCTATGGACGTGGTGAGTGTGGACATGCAGGTGGTTGGTCTGACAGAGCAATATGCAGAGGACAGGAAGAAATGGAAACAGATGATCCGCTGTGGCAACCCCTAATGGGAACAGCTGAAAGAGGAGAAGAAGAAGGATGCTTTGTTAGAAAATGTAGGTCAGATGTTATAGTGGGTGCCATTAATATTTTGGACAGCTTTGGTTTTGGACAGTCCTTTTTGGTGAAAACATGGAGTACATATTTCAGAATACACAATGTGGGTAGGATGGAAGAAAAGATAGGCAAAGAAGAGTTAAGCATGGAATAGCCCAGATGTATGGCTGTTTGCATGCCTTCAGGAGTCCATATGAACTATATAATGAAGAATGAGAGTCACTAACCCATTCAGGTTACCTACAGAAGAAAGGTAAGTCAACTGTACTGCATCCCACAAAAAGTCTATTAGAAAAAGGCAGCACATCATTTTTTTCTTAACAGGAATAATATAATAGGAATACATTCATCTTCACTGCCTGTATAAAGAAATGATATGTTAATTAAGCAATAACTGGTGAGTGGGAGTGCATATATGAGGATTTAACCATGGCTAGTGTGGTTTAATCATGAGGGCCCAGTCCTCATAATTAAACAAAACTAACCATGGGTAAATCCTCATATACCCACATCAACGATTCGGTTATTGTGTTTATACAATGACATTTAAGAAAGAAATTACTTACCTTTTTCATAAATGATATCTTTATATAATGGCACCTTAGTGCTCCTCCGCATTCTTTCCTGTTCTTCTGCATTTTTTGAAGTATTGCACATATGTGTGGAACTTCAGTTTCCATGCTTTCACAGTACAGTAGTGCTGTTCAACAGAAGCAGTGGAGACAAGAGAATCTCTGCTGCTTTTTTGTTTAACTATAAAAAATCAGAAAACTCAGACGTACGACAGTCTGCTTAGACAGAGGAGAAATACAAGCAAAATCAAGTACATTTTTTACTATATAGAATAACAAATAACTCATCTAGAATGTTACAAAATTCATCAATTGGCTGTTTGGAATTATATACAATAATACTGATATAAAGGATGAACTCTCATACTTATATAATGTAATAATAGCTTATAAAACAGTTAAACATCATATCAGCAATATTTAACCAAAGGCCTATCGCTATCTTTATCTTCAGAAAATAGAAGAAATATTTTACTTTCAGTTAAGCTAACATCTTACTCACAACACTGGAGAGTATTTAATTGGAAATATCTGCATAGATCCTTTCTAACTCCTGACAAAATTTCAAAAATCACTGCTTCTAGTAATGGGTTATGTTGGAGATGTCAGAGTTCATTTAATGCAGATTGGTTTCATATTTTTTGACTGTATCGATATTAAAAAATATTGGAATGAAATTAATAATTTTCTGCAAGCAATATGCACAGATTCATTTGTTCTGACTAAGGCTTTAATGTTACTGAATGTAAATGAAAGACCTCAAATGAATAAAAAAGATTTGTATTTATTACAGACCATACTAGCAATAGCTAGAAAATGCATAACTAGAAAATGGAATTTCAACACAAGCCCACCATGGAGGACTTTCTATGTTTACTGAAGAAGACAGCACTAAAGGATATTAAAATCAAAGAACTAAGAACGTATCCTAAGCCATTAGTCAATAATCCTTGGAGGAAAGTTTTGACTTTGATTGACACTTTGCAATTGAAATTAGCCTCTTCCATTTAATACAAATACTTTATACTATGATTTACTGACTATATTTTAAACTTGTTCCCATCTTAGTCTACTTGTGTCAGGTTAAATGTAAATACTGTATATAGTTAACAATTTGTTATTTACAATATAAACAAGAATTTATTATATGTTTAAAATAAAAACTATTTGAGTAAAAAAAAGAATGTTGCACAGGGGTCTATTCTTAGATCCTTCTTTGATGACCACCACAGTCTTCATGGTACTATTTGAACACCTGAGGATGTAGATATCACAGTGGTCTGTGAGGTGTTGACCACACTCTTACAGTACCTTTCTTGATGATAGATCCATATCACCAATCCCTGAAATAGTGGAGAGTTCCTAGCAATCTCCAGGCAAACCTTCCATTCTTACAACTGAACATGTTGCAGGTCCTGATGATGATGATTGTTTAACTTTTGGGATTTGAAGGTTACTTTGTCTCAACCATAGCAAATTATTATGCTGACTGTAATCACCTCTACGCTCAGGAACAGAACTGAAGGTCCTTCAGTGTAAGAAGCCATAGCTGCTGTTTCAGGAGAATCTTGTGCTCTTTAGGGCTAATCCACATTTCCTTTCAACATCTCCCTGTTTTCTTTGCAGGAAATTAAATCAAAGGAGGTAGAATTCTTCACACTATGGACATCACTGCAGTGGTCACTGAGTAATCATCTTTACAAGATGGTTTCTGACTGAATTGTGTTTTGCCATCAAATCATAATGCATTGTATGGAAGAAGTATTTTTTGTTATTGCTTAATTTGCATGAAGATGAAGGTTGGGATGACCTGGCAGACTCATTGGCTGTGGGCTATTATGCTGCTAGATGCCACTCAACTATAGGCATGTCTGCTTCCAGTGCTTGTCTCATAAATGCCTCCACAACAGATGTTTGTAATCTAGTCACTTGATAATCACTGTACAGCTTCAACAAGCATTATAATACCCACTGCATCTCCATGGGTCAGGTTTCCTTTGTTATATATTTACTTCATGCTTGAGAACTGTCTGCATTCTTCTACTTTCTTCAGATTTACTGCTTGGGATACAATCTAGTTGTTGAACCATCAGGAATGGCCCCTAATGTAAATATTAACAAATATAATTTTACTATATGATTTGATATACTGGAGGACATTTAAGGCATTAAATACCCATCCCCACCCCTTCGTGTTTGGACAGCGCCTCTATCCGACTTCAGTTGCTCAAGTTCCCTGTAAGTCAGATAATACATACCTGCATACTTCTTGTTAACAGCATAGCCATCAATTAGTTTTGTTATTGCTTAATTGGCATGAAAATGGGGGTTGTGGTGACCCAGCAGACTCATTGGCTGTGTGCTATTATGCAGTCAGTGCATGATGTCAAGGTGTGTGTGTGTGTGTGTGTGTGTGTGTGTGTGTGTGTGTGTGTGTGTGTGTTTGTACTAGGCATGCACATCTATGAGGATGGGATCCTCTAAGAAAAAAGTGCTACTTTGTCTGATGGAGTGGATGACCCCAATTGCTGATCAATTAATGCAATCTTCTTATATAACAACAAATACAGTAAGGACACATTTGTATTTTCTGCATGGTTATATTTATCTCTATATAATGTCCATGGTTAATATAAACAGAAACAATGAAGAAGGTGTGTTTAAAATTTTAATTTTCTAAGTAACCTCTCTTATAACTAAAGGAAAATCTAACCATCTTAAATAACAATACAGTTTTCATGATCTGATTACCTTCACCCTTGTTTGCCTACTGTGTGACTTTGAGCAAGTCAATTAACCACACATTGCTCCTGGGTCACCCCTGAAAAGGGACCATGTGTCCAGTAGGTCTAGCTGGTTAACAAATGGGTATTATAAAGAAATAATCCATGACTGTATGTGGGTATATCAGGATTTACTCACATCTGGTGTGGTTTGATCAAGAAGGCACACGTGAATGATTAAACAAAGCTAACCATAGGTTGTTCTGTCTTTCGGCTTTTCCCGGTTAGGGGTCGCCATAGCGGAACTCTGGTCCGCTAATGATTGGTAGCTGATTTTTACATGCCAAGTTACCAGTGCTGATGCACAACCTTCAACGAAGGTACGCAGAAGACGCTCTAGCTGAGAATCGAAACGGACAGCGTCTTACTGTGAGGCGGCAACGCTACCACAGCACCACCACCACCGTGGGATAAAAGCCAACCATAGGTAAATCCTGATATACCCACAAACAGGAGTGGATTATTGCTTTTATACAATCACATTATTTAAGAAAGAAATTACTTTTCTTAAACAATGTGATTGTTTAAGGGCACTTTTGTCTTCTTCTCTGCTGTGTTCAATATACACACTTGCATAGTACATCAAAGCAGGAAAAGCCAGAATCTCTGTTGCTGTGTTTATTTATTTTTTTTTAACTGTTGAACAATAGACATTTACAGGGACAGCACAGAATATGAGGAAAATCAGGTATGTTTCTGTTTAGCTTTGCAGAAACTACCTGATTTTTCTCATATTTTTGGTGTGTCCTCCAGTATATGCCAATAGAAAAGTCTAGCTGCTCAGTGCTACTTCAGCATCCATACTTTTTTCTGTTAATATTTGCTCAGTTTACAATGGGCTCACTACTGAGCTGTCGAATCAGCGTGCTCATTTTTTAATAGTAATGAGACGTTATTCTGTAATTATTATTATCCACTCCTGCTTAAATACGTGTGTTTCCTTAAGTTGTGTACTGATATGTACTGACTGATATTTTTGATATGCTATCATTTTAGTGTATATGTAGCCTTTGCAGATTTTTATACAGTGAGGGAAATGTTGGTTTTCATGTTTTTAGTTTTAAAACATGTCTCAGATGTACTGAAAAAGATATACAGAAATTCAAGTGTTTAGCTGACTGCTACGTTATGCAAGAATTTAAGTCATTACAAGGATCATGCATTGCCTTGGTAATGCAGTTCCCTCCTGCTGGAATTGTTTTAGAATTAACCACAAAATACAGTAAGAGTTCTGTTCAGGACCATCTGCACAAAAAGTAATGAAAAACATATTGCTTCACTGAATGAAATGCACATTAAGTTTCTTTTTATTACCCCCTGGTGAACACAGCCTGGAGCAATGAATGTCAGTGCTTGCTCTGATGTTTTGAGGCTTAAAGGCAAATACTGGTCTCGTTTTGCAATTAAAATTTGTTTCATGTTTCAGAGTATCACAGGTCTTTTAGCTTTGTGGTGGCTTTTCTTACTGCAGACAGACCATAATGAAGTAGAACCCCATTATCAGAACACGTGTTCTTAACAGAAGTTTTTCTAATACACATAAGTCAGTTTTATACACCAACTTCAAAACCTCTTTTCACCAGGTTCTACCATTCAGGAGCTTTAGTTTTCAGAAGCATTCTTTGACATACATTTGATCCTACCAGCTGTGTTTTTATGTTATTAGGTCTTTACATTCCACTGAGGTGAATGGTAATAAATGCCTATCAGAGTACCATGTAAGGTCTTTGTTCTTACCATAGCTTTGTCGTCTTAGTTTTCTTTCCATTTGTTGTACACTTTTTATCTTTCACAGTCTTTTATCACACCTGAAGTCTTAATTTTTATTTCACTCTAGTTGAAAGATATGTACATGAGAACCTAAAACTTCAACAGCAGTAGAAGGGGTAGCCGTGTTTGAGGTGTTCATCTATTGATCTTGCTAGATATCAACAGATATAGTCAATTTCAATTCAGTTCATTTATTTAGAGTGCAAAATCATTAATCACACAGCTTGTTTTCATGTAAATGAAGTCACATAAAATTTCTTAAACTAGAAACAAACGCAGTACGGATCCCATCACAACTTTGCATCCAACAATTAGCTATCATTCTTTGCATTACATGTAACAGATTACCAACAAAGACACATAGATTGTGCATTTGAGTGTAAATGTCTGTAATACAAATACATTAATTTTCCAAAGGAGGAAAATCAGAAATGCGTGTGTATGTGTGTTATTGTCCCTACATGGATGTTTGCATATTTGTATTGGGTGTATGCTGCTGTAGCTATCCCTACATAATTTGTCGGCTTTTGCTTTTACTAAAGGTAGAATCATATCTATTATATGCATTAAAAATGTTATTCAGATCTTTTTTTTTTCATTCATTAACACTTAGCCACTTGACCCCCTTCCTTTGCCCAGTGGGAATGCTTGTTCATGTTTCATCTGTGGGAGCCAGACACCCTCCAGTCAGGGCAAGAAACCCATAGTCCATTCCGTCCCTGGTTGTAAGGCCTAATTACCTTATTCAATGTCCTGGAGAGGTGAAGACTAAGTAGTAGTGACTGACCCAGACTGCCAGACCTGGTGGACTTTTCTCCCCTCCATTTCCCTGGGATATGCTAATCCCCATGCTGGCTCACTCTCTGCTAATGCTGGTGACTGTGGAGAGCATAAATACCTCCATATGTATGGTATCCTCTGCCCCTTTACAGTGTATGCCCTGCAGACTTAGGCTCCATAGATGCAACTCCTTGAGCTCTCTCTAGGTGCCACACAAAAGGCAGGGTACAGACCCCCCACCTCCAGGCTGGGCAAGCTGACAATGGCTGCCCACTGCCATCCTCCCCATCTGTCTCCCTTCTTCTCCCATGCAGCTTATTGAACATGGGGTGTCTGGATCTCAGTCAGAGTTTTCTCTGTCTACACCACTGTAGCAGGGTTATTTAGATCTAGTTATTAAAAGCATCTTTGCTTATGTCTTTCCCCAGGGATAGAGAATCCCCAGACTCTGGAATAGATTGCCCATACATGTCAAGCAGATTGCCTCTTTGGACCTCTTTAAGAGGAACCTTGACGATTGGATGGGAGAAAGGAAATTCACCCCAGGGATCACGTCAGTCGCCCTGCTAGACAGCAGTCAAGGAAAGTAAATAATGTGGGAAGAAATAGCCAGGGAATTGTTATGGCTAGGCTTGTATAGGCCCTAGGGCTGATAGCCTAGTACCAACCTATGAACCTATGAAATTTAGACTGAAAGAAGCTTGTCAAAGAAACACCCCAACAAAAATAATAATTCAAGAGATATCAGATACTAACTCATGTCACATCAGAATCTAATAACTCAGGAATTCTGTAGAAATCAAAAGATTTTCTAACCAAACAAAATTGACATTGCAAGAACCCTCCTAATACCAAGTCTTCTATATGCATGTATCTATCTCACTATCAGTCTATCTCTCGGTCTAGCTGTCTTTCTATCTATCTCCTATGTTCACAGGGTAGTCCCAATAGTGTAGCAGCTATTTACAAATAGTAACAATCCCCAATTAATATGCCGCAGTGGTATGGCAGTAGCATTGTTACCTCACAGCAAGAGGTTCTCCTGTTCAATTCTTGGCTGGGCTTGGGAGTGCTTTCTGTGTGGAGTCTGCATGTTTTCCCTGTGGTTGGGTAGCATTCAAAAGACATGCGTGCATAAATGGGTGTGCCTTCGTTGAAGGTTGGGCGTCGAACTGGCACCTCGGCATTTCGTAAAAATCTACTGCCAATCATTAGTGGACCGGAGTTCCTCTGTGGTGACCCCTTACCGGGAAAAAGCCGAAAGAAACACAACAACAACTTAGAATAGGTCCCAGAATACATAGAAAAAGAGGCATTTCTTGAGCCACTTCCTAAAAGCTAACTATTATAGTAGCATACTCCTCTGAAACTGCCAGGCAGTGAATCATGGAGAGGCAGGCCTTAAAAGATAAGGGATGCAGCAAGAAAAGGTCAGCCTTAGCCTGTGGAGTACCAGCAGCTCCAAGGCCACCAAGGCACATACTGTGAGATTGCAGGTAATCACAAAAGGTCCTTTAACTAGGTGGTGCCTTGACAATATTCCACTGCTATGGAACAGACTCCCCATTTACATAAGACAAAGCCTTTTCATGACGTTATTTAAGTGCAATTTGGATCAGTGGATGGGAAATACGAAATTTAGAACAGGACTACCCCCTACCCTCCTAAATGACTGATGCAGTACTTAGCACTCTACCTTACAATAGGGAGTCCTAATACACTGAAGGAGAAACCTAAACAAAATAAAGCACTACAAATGAGAGGTAAACATAGCTATGGCAAGGATAGGTAAATACCTATGGTGTAACAAAGCTGGGTGACAAATGCGAAGCATGACTAGACTTAAAGTGTCCCATTAGGGACAACGGCCTCGTATTCACCTATGCATCTATAATTTAGGGCTTTAATACTATCACAAGAACTTCAGACCTGATGCTAGACCAGACATGGAGCCATTACAGAGAACACAAGATGAGACTGATATGTGTTTATCTAGAAACCTCAGGAGACTAGCAGTAGAGTTCTGTAACCACTGCAACTTGCCAGGCTGAGTATTATGCAATCCCAAGTAAAGGACATTGCAGTCACTCAAATGAGGGATAATGAAGTATCCTTGACCACCACTAAATCATTTGGAAGAATAAGGTGTTTAGTGTGAATGCTTTTCATCAGATGGGGTTAATAATATCTGACAATACTAATACTAGGTCCTGTAGTGTCAGAAAACCTTCAAGGATAACTATGAAATTGCACACCTTTGGCACAGCCCACATATTTATTACCCCAATAAACAATGCAAGGCATGAGGATAGCAGTAGTGGAGGGTTTATACATGGAGTGAAAAACCAAAGTAAGTGTTTTGGATGGCTTGTGTCTGACCTGATTTGAACTCATCCAAGATGTGGTTGCTTCCATTTAGTTTTATGTGAGCTCAGAGTTGACCAAGTGCTTCAGTTGGAAGGAAAGGTAAATCTGAGTATTGTCTCAATAATAGTGATTCTTTAACCATTCCCTTCTGATAAGATGACCAAGTGGCAGCCTGTATGCATAAATAGAAGTGTAATCAGTGCTGAGCGGAGAGGGAAGGCAGAGGACATATTTTCACCAAAAACTATCTGATGGATGTTCCCAGCAAATATGATCAAATCACTTGAGTACTATTCCAGAGCCTCCCCAGTAAATGTCCAGACACTCCAAAATGAACAAAATGGTTAGCCTCAGTATGTTGGGAAACTAGACTGATATGAGTCCTAGAGTGCAGCACAATTAAAAAAGGATGGATTAAGACATGGGTAACTTTACAGAATGCCCAAAAATCTGGCAAACTTCTTATGAACTTGCATAACTAAGGATTCCAAAGATTAAAAAAAATTAGTTTGCAGACAGACTGGACATTTCTTAAACATAAATGGACAATCTCACTGCCTTTCATTGTTTATCAAATAACAAGCTAACCATTACTACACAAAACACAATTGTAGGTTTATAGGTGAATTCTTGGCAAACTGCCCTGAATGACCATTTTAAGCATATCCAATAACCCCAGGACAGAATGAAATCCCATACCTTGTGTCAGTGAGGTGAATACGTTAACCATTATGCCAAACAATGGCCTCACAAAGATATCTAGAACTCAAAGCTTGTTATTGACACTCAAAATATCTTTTTTCTCATAGTCTTTGAACAAAGATACTTTGGCTTGGCTATAGAAAAAAAAATTCTTATTTTACATCTGCACTGTAGCCAATACATTTACTATATTAAACCAACTAAACATCTCTTATAAATTTCCCAATATCCTAGAAGTGAGACAAGCTACCAGAAACAAAATTAGCCATTGGCCTTATTAATTCCAAGGCTTGAATATGGTTTATCTATTATCAAGTTAAAATCATCCCATTACACAGTTACCTTACAAACAAGAGAAAACAGGATTTTACATTTTATTCATCTCTCTCTCTCTCAAAAGGATGAACATCACTGTACAATTATGACTAACACCAGCTAGTACTCTATTACTGCAAGGGCTATGTTCCAATCACACAAGTTCACATTTAAATTGAGCACCAGTCATGGCCCACCCCTAAAAAGTAAAATCCTTTATCAGCCTACTACTACTTTCACTATAACACTATGTCGCCAGACTTCATCACTCACCCTTGAAACAGGCACTAAGGGAGACATCAATCTTTAAAACAGCACCAGCAAGCTAGAACTCCTAAACAGACTATGAAAAATAAAAATATCAAGTTATTTAAGAAAAAATAAACAATACCTGAAAGCCAAACACCTTTGCTCTTACTTCACCTATAATGGTCGATCCTTTACTTAACTACTAAAAAATTGTCTTGTGTAATTATCACCCCTGATTCAGCAGAATTAAAGTGATGCTGTTTCTATAATACTTGCAGATTTTTATAAACCAATATTTAAAAATAACCTGCCATTTTAGACAAGGAAATTTGGCAGCAATGACATCAATATTCATGTTCTAACCTTTCATATCGAATAACTGTAATGCGACACTTCTTCGCTGTACTGCCTATGTTATATAAATGTTACCAGACACATTTGTCTTTGATCAATTTGCTTATCATAAAGGCTTCAGTGATTTGTTTGATTTTTGCAACTTCTTAATGTGTAGTATTCATTATATATTATCAATCTATGTTTGTACTAGTACTTTGTATAAAATAGTAAGCATTTTAATAACTAAACTTTTAATTAAAGTGCTATATGTAGCTCATATCATGTCTATATCTTCTCTATGTCAATACTTTAAAAGATGCTGTATATGTTCTCCTCTAAAGTTGTACACTGTGACACCTGATTATACTCTGCTATGTTCTCTCTAAGGAGTTGTACTATTTCACTGATATCATACCTCAACCTGAAAACACTGAAATGGGAACAAAAGCCCATGAAAAACAGGAACATGCAGCTAGAAATCTGGACACCTAATTAACATAAAATTTGAATATCATATAGAAAATCATTCTTCATGCTTCCAGTAAGAATGTGCGATATTACTCAGAAACAGGTTTAAAAGACAAGTTTGCAATTATGGACAAATGTTAAGCACGTTATCAAAGAGACAGTGTAAAATATGTAGACTTTAATAAATGTGCTGCCAAATTCTACAACACAAGGTCACCTTCAGAAAAAGGGAGTAGTAAGCTGTGTGCCCTGTTTTTTAAGTTATTGTTGCCACTAGTATGTTGGTCATGCAGTGTGATTTTTCTGTGTACTAGACGGCTTCAAAAATCTCATGTGATGAGAGGGGTTCAGAAAATGGTCTGAAGGAGTAAATCAAGCCTGAAAACAGGGACATACCTCCAAAAATAGGGACATTCTAATTCAGTCCTGAAAATAGGAATGTTCCTCCAAAATAGGTAAAGTTAATAGGTCTACGAATATGTGGTAGAAATGTTATCAAAAATAACCAATAATCAACTAAAGCATAACGTTGGAAGCTGGCGGTCAACAGCCAAATAACTATAAAAAATACTTTATTAAGCACTTTCATCCTATTAGTAGGAATTCATTAAATGCAGTTGATAGATCTGATGGATATACATTGTCTTATGTACCATTTCTTTACAAAAATGTAAACTGTCTTTGCCTTTTGAATGAAAGGATCTTTGGATCAATTCGCCTACTTGGTTAATAAAGGCAAGCAAATTTATAAATAAATAAATTCTGCCTGGTTGCCATGTTCTAGGCAGGACAGAAAAGTACAGTGATATGGTGGGGAATGGAACAATAACAGAAGAACCCAGAGTTGCACTGATTTCTTGCCCTCCCTCTCAAAAAAAATGCAGGACAGAGAAACAATACAGACTATTGTAGAATAACAGGTGTGCTGTTCCTTTAAGTAGCATTTCCAAGATCTGTATGTGCATATAAATACCAAGCACGTGTTGGCTTCAGTGCAGACAGAGTGTTAACATCTGTGTACATGATAGCTAGTTTGTTTATAAGTTAAAGTTACTTAGCTTTGTTTATGATGTTTGTATATAATAAAGCTGCTTAAACAAGAACCCACAACATTTGCCTGTTTCTTCCTGACCTGGCGAGCAACAACTATTATGATTTGAAGGGCTGAAACAGGCATGGCCAGACTGAGCAATGGTGGATATTTCTCATAACTTGTATAAACAAGATTTTTAAATTCCATCACCTACAGTAATATAGGCTATTTGTAATGTAGCCAAAGGATTTTACTGTAGCACTATTTTTAAGGGGATGATGCACAGAGATTTTAGATCATCCCAGCCATGAATCTGGGAATATTGAGGCAATGTTACAATTGCCTCATGTACACAGACAACCCTCTCCTCCTCCCACAAAACACAAATACATGCGAGAGATGCAACTATATAGCCAAACTGGAGGCTGAGCTCTCTCAACTCAGGACTGGCAAAACCAGACAGGAGGAGAAGGTAACCACACACACCATAAACCCAGTCTCACATAGAACTATCACAACTACAAATCAAACACATAAACACACAAAGACATACTCAGAGGCACTGATCAAAAATCTACCAAAACAGCAGAGGCCTCCAAAGCAGACACCCAAACAACTGCCACCTCATGACATAACACAAGCAACACATAGATCACAAAGTCAGTGTGCAAATCAGTCACAGCCCTTAAGGCCAAACACAGTGCCAGACACACTTGTCATAGGTGACTCCATAGTCAGACACACTGACGTCCCACTCACCAGACTGAACAAGGAGAGGGTCACAGTAAGCTGCCTGTCGGGTGCTAGAATCCGCCACATAACACAAGCACTCAGGTCACTCCACAGCAAGTACAAGTATGATTCAGTCATTGTCCATGCCGGTGTGAATGACCTGAGACATACCTCCCTGGACTACATGAAAAGAGACATAAAGGAGCTCTCAGATTATGTAGTCCAGGCTGGTATGACCCTGACCCTGAGCAGTATCCTACCTTCACCAAGAATGATGCCACAATACAGAGACAAAATGATCAGTTTTAATAATTGGCTTAATTTCTGGTGTCATTCTAAGGGGATCCAATGTCTGTCTGCCTGGAATGACATGCTTGACAAGCCACGCTGCTTCGCAAGGGACGGCTTGCACCTGTCACCCCTGGGTTTCCGGATATTGGCAAAGGCTCTTGCCATCCCCATAGTGCCGTTTTTAGACAAGGCTCAAATTCTAAACCCACCGCCCTAGAAAACAATAATGGAAAAAAACTAAGGGTAATGCTGCTCAATGCCAGAAGTCTAAATCTCAAGATGCACGCCCTCAAAGCCCTCCTCAGTATGGAGAACATCGATGTCTGTGCTGTGACTGAAACCTGGTTCAAGGCTCCTGAGAGCACCCCGGCACTATCAGGTTTTACCTCATATCATGCGTTCCGGCCCCAAAACCCGGACCGTACCACAAAAGGAGGAGGTGTATCCATATTCATCAAGGATACCCACACCTCCAGGCTGGTGGCAACTCACGAAGCATCAGAGACCATTCAGGTGCAATTAACCATAGGCAAAACTGCTCTACAGTTTCTAGCATGTTACAGGCCACCCTCTCAAACTCAGGAACCCCACACAGCCTTCCTGAAGACACTGGAGAGTATAAATGTCTCTCCAAACACCATCATATTGGGTGACTTCAACTACCCAAACATAGACTGGGAACATTACTGAAGCCCCAATACCCTAGCCCAAAGGTTCCTGGAGTTCATAAACTCAAATGCTATGGAACAACTTGTCACCATTCCCACAGGAGGTGAAAATATACTAGACCTGATCATCACAAACATGGGGACAAAATGCTCCACACCGGAAGTATATCCCTCATTGGTGAGATCAGACCATAAACTAATCTCACTGGAGATCCACATCCCGCCCCCACCCTCAACAAAAAAGACCACAGTGAAGAACTTCTCAAAAGCCAGCTTCACACTTCTTAAGACTGGTGTGGTATCCTTCAAGGCCCCTGAGCCATTGGAAACCACAATCCACGCTGCTGAATCCCTTACAAATGCTTTCTACGAGCACCTCCAGGATTGCATGGATCAAGCAATCCCAAATAAAATCAAGACCCTTTCCACCAAAGGCAAGCGCCCGATCTGGTGGACCCCAGCCATAAACAAACTTTACAACAAGAGGAGAAAGCTACTACAAGATAGAGCAAAATCCCTAAAAGGGAAGACATCTCTGATCAATACTAGTAAAAAAACTACGATCACTCATAAAATCACCCAAGGCCAACTTTGAGAGAAAAATCGCCAAGGACTCAAAAGACAATCATAAGGCCTTCTTTAGCTATGTTAGAAATCTGGGTGGAAACTCCCAGATATGCTCAGAATTAGTCCAAAATGATACAAAAATCACTGAACCCACAGACATTGCAAACATACTGGCAGACAGGTTCAGTGAAAATTTCTCCCCTCCTTCCCCCCCAAAGGAGAAATATCTATCCCAGCAGAGTGTAGCCTCCCAATCATCTCAAATGCCCAGGTGAGAGCTGCTCTCTCTAAAGCTAAAAACACAGCATCAATGGGACCGGATGGTGTCCTCGGCTGTGTGCTACACAAACTCAATGAGGAATTAAAAACACACATAAGGCTGCTGTTTAATCTTAGCCTTACCACAGAATACGTACCCAAAGAGTGGCGTATGGCAACTGTGGTCCCACTCCACAAAGGCGGTGCTTTTACGGACCCTGGTAATTACTGCCCCATAAGCTTAACAAGCCTGGTCTGCAAAGCTATGGAGAGGATCATAATGGAACTCATAAATAAAGACATAGGGGACCTACAGACATTGGATCCTACCCAATTTGGCTTTGTCAAGGGCAGATCATGCCTCTTGAACTTGGTCTACTTTTTTGAAACAGTCACCAAGGCCATTGATGAGGGTAAGGCAGTTCACACAGCCTACCTTGACCTTGCAAAAGCTTTCGACACAATACCCCACTTGGGTATCATAGAAAAGCTCATCAGCTTAAATGTAAACCCATATGTCACAAGATGGGTTGCAAACTGGCTCAAGGACAGAACCCACAGGGTTAGAGTTGCTGATGCCATGTCAGACTCCAAGCCGGTCACAAGCGGTGTCCCACAGGGCTCAGTCCTGGGCCCCCTCTTGTTCGGCATCTACTTTTCAGAAGTGCAGGCAAACATAGGAGGATTGTGGCTGACAAAGTTTGCAGAGGACTGCAAACTGGGCGCCATAGTTGAAAATCCATCAGACACAGATATCCTTCAGAGAGGTCTCATAGAAATGGACAACTGGTGCCAGAGCCATGGCCTTAAGCTAAACGCCAAAAAATGTATAGTCATACCCTTTGGTAAAAACAAGGTAACCCCAAGTTACCACATAGGTGGCAATCCATTAAGCACAGAAGAGGTTATCAGGGACCTGGGGACCCAAGTTGACAGTAACCTTTCTTTTGACACTCACATTGCCAAAGTGGTTAGGAGGACCTTCTACATTGCCCACCTGATTATGAAGAGATTCACATCCAGATCAAGGGAGGTCATTGTTCCCCTGTACTCTTCACTTATCAGACCAATGATTGAGTACAATGCCCCATTCGAATGTATCTTACCCGACACCTGCAGCAATTGGAAAGACCCCAAAAGTTCCTCACCAAAAGGATAAAGGGGCTCAAAAATATGCCATATGCTGCCCGACTGAAGAAACTCCAGCTCTATTCAGTCACATACCGTCTGCTCAGAGGTGACCTGTGCCTGACATACAAGGCCATGTCCAACCCGGAATTAATGGACATGCTCCACCTCAACAAATCCAAATCCACCAGAGCCACAAGAGCAAGAGACTTAAACCTCAACACGGATATAAATAGGATGTGCTGGAGGGACAGATTCATCACCCAGAGACTCCCTATGCTGTGGAACAGAATCCCGGTCCATGTGAGACAGAGCACCTCGCTGGCTCTGTTCAAGAGGAATCTTGACCAGTGGATGGGAGATCGTAGGTTTACCCTGGGGATCATCTCTGTATCACTGCTGGACAGAGGCACGGCAAACTAATGGGTATAGTATTCTTCAACCTAAGGGGTGGTGAAAGCCACACAACTCTGGCTAGGCTTATAAATGCCCTAGGGCAGATAGCCTAGTATGAACCTATGAACCTATAAGTAGTGGCATTTTGTGCACATACAAACTGCCATTCTGTAGAGTAAATACCTTCCTTGATGTCCTGGAAGTCCACTGTAAAATACTGATAAATCTTAACACGTTATAGCAGCACTGTCATGCCATGATATATTAAATGTTATCATGCTGCAGTCTGATGTCCATTGGGGTTTAACTACCTTTAGATTACTTTCCACTTTTGGAACCTTTATCAGTACTAGATCTAAAAGACTGATCTGTCTTATGAGCTTATCTAATACCTTTTGGATTCATAATATCCAATAATTCCAATTTATACTAAAAATTTGATGTATGATTATTCAGTTGATTTTAGGGTACTTAAAGTTCAACAAAAGTCAAGTCAGTTAATTTAGGAAGACATCTCCCAGTTTAAGCAGAAATTCAGTCTGATGAGCTGAACTGAAGGAGAGAATTCTGTAACATACTACTATGTTAATAGCCTTAACGTTCAGAATGTTTGAACTTAATAATCTGCTTTCATTTGTATCTTTCAATGACCTTTTGTGTATGAATCCTATAGTGAAATATCAGTAACAGTCCCCCTCAGTAGTATTAGTTTGATTCTTACTGGGAATAGCGTTCACAGCTCTCCTGGACATGGACAGCCATTAATAAATGCAGTCTTGGGTATTAACTAGCATTTCTATGGTATTACATTGGGATGAAACACCTAGGCTTGAAATGAGCTCCGTGTCTATAGCTTAGTAATCTCCTATGATCCTATGATCCTATGAGTCTCTTTCTGTTGAGCAGCTGTTATGTTTTCCAGGAATAAGTTGTGAATAGCTTGTATTATCCTTAATGAACTTGGCTGTATAGCTGTCAAGTCCCAAGACATTTTCAGAGCTTGCTATGATTAACACAAGCTCTAGATGAGACTGTGGTATTTGTATTTGAGTAACAGATTGCATTTCAAGAAATGTGTTTCTCCCGGGTCAGGTGGAGCAGCTTTCATATATAGCTTACAGAAGAAAGCAAGCTGCCATAGTAGCGTGTGAAAGGTAAATAACTGTTTGCTCATTAGCTTTGATTTTATTTGTACTGTTTATGGATTTCCTGTTTTAAGAATTAAGTGCATTTTTTTTAATAAATGAGAAGCAAGTGTACTTAAATGTGATGCTGGAAGAGGAAGAAGGTGTGAAAATGTGGAATAAGATGGAGAAACATAGAGGAAAAAGACAATGCTGTTATCATGTAACAGAAACTAGAAAGATAGTAACATATGCATGTACAAGATTATGTCAATGTTTATTTATTTATTTATTTATTTATTTATTTTACATTTGTTGACCGGGCTAGTCTAGCTGGATACATGTCCATTTTCAGTAGAGGCCCGGGGAGAAAAGCTCCACATATAAGAGAATACAGGATACATTTACAAGTGGTATAGAGTAGTATAACATACATATCACAGGAAAAGACATTGGTATAACATATTTGTAAAATAACAATCAGAATATTATATAGATAAGACTAGGGTTGGCAACAAGTTGTAGCCATGGGGGAAGGTTGAGATCTCTGGGATAGGGTGTATACTACAGCGGCTAGTCTGGTTTAGTACATGGGCATGACCAATGAGACTTAAGAAATATTTTGAGGTGATTTTTGAATTGATTGATCGAGGTCATTAGTCTTAGGCTGTTGGGTAGGGAATTCCATAGCTTGCCAATGGAATTGGCATAGAGAGCATCACCTCCAGAGTTATTAGCTTTAATGGTTTGTACCTGAACACTATTAGCTGACCTGAGTGATTTTAAGTTTGAGTAGGAGGTCAGGATATTGCTCAGAGAGGGGGTTCTGTCCGGATGGTTGATTATTTTAAAAGCTTCAGTAAGTTGGTTGAGTTTTAGAAGGTTGGGGAGTTCTAGCCAGCCGAGGGTATTTAGGTTGAGGCAGTGGTGAGTACGATACGGTGTTCCTGTTATAAATCTGGCTATGTGATTATAGGCAACAGATAGTTTATTGAGTTCCCGCTTATTGAGGAACAACAGTATTGGGGAGGCATAAAGGAGGGTGGAGAGGAGATGGGTGTGAGAAATGGTTAGCTTGGTATGAGGGGTTAGGAAATTTTTTATTCTGTACATAGATCCAAGTTTCTTGTTTACGGTTTTAATGGTTTGGTTAATGTGTATATCAAATTTAAGCTTGTTATCTATAGACACACCTAATAGTTTGGTATGAGACACAGGGGTTATGATGGTACCATTTGTAGATTCCACGTAGAACGTGTTGTCCGTATTCAGTGGTTCTTTACCTAGAGGAGTAGTTGCAGAGGGGTAAAAAAGCAATAATTTGGTTTTAGTAGGATTAAGGATGAGTTGCCGTCTAGAGAACCATTCTTCTACTAATGTAAAACAGTTTTGGGTAATAGTTTGAAGTTTCGGGAGGGAGACGTCAGAACAGATCAAGATGGAGTCATCTGCATATTGGATGCATGTAGATTTGGGGATAATCGAGTGGAGATCATTTATGAAAACTGAGAAAAGAAGAGGACCTAATATAGAGCCCTGAGGGACGCCTATGGTGTTGGGAAGTAGGTCAGATAGCTTGTTTTGCCATTGGACGACTTGTTGCCTGCAAGAGAGATAGGCTTTAAACCAGTTTATGGTTGGGATGTCAAGATATAGGGTTTCCAGGGTGTGAAGCAGTTGCTGATGATTGACCATATCAAAGGCCTTTGAGAGATCAAGGAAGAGAGCAGAGGAAATTAATTTCTTGTTACGGTTGTTATTGACTGAGTCAACAAAGGAGAGCAGGGCGGTGGTTGTCCTGTGATGGGGGCGAAAACCATGCTGGGTTGGGGACAGAAGACTATTAAGGTTGAGGTATTGTAAGAGCTGTTTGTGAACACACCGTTCCATGACTTTGGCTATTGGAGACAATATTGCTATGGGACAGTAGTTGGATGTTGCTGTGGAGGACCCTCCTTTATGGAGAGGGATGATATATGAGATTTTCCAAATAGAGGGAATGGTAGTTTCAGTTATGGTTCTATTAATCAAGATTGAGATGGGATAGGCAATGGCGTCTGACGCTATTTGAAGGAATTCTGCAGGGAGCTGGTCGGCAGCTAAGGTAGTTGGTTTGAGTTTTTTCAGGAGGGTACATATATAGGAGGTAGGTACCGGTTGTAGGTTAAAGGTGGGGTGGACTGAGTCTTTAGTATGGGTATCAGAAGAGTCGGTAGTGGTAAGCTGACTGGCTAGGGACTGGATGGTCTCGATGAAAAAAGAGTTAAAAGCGTTGGCTATTATCTCTGGTTCTTTCCCAATGAGGTTTTCAGGAGTGGGGGTAGAAGATTTACCCGGGTGGAGGAGCTTATTAAATCCAGCCCAGAATTTCTTTGGGTTATTCTGGTGTTTATCCTGGAGGTGACAAAAATATTGTTTTTTGTCTTGGGTAGTGGCTACTTTAGTAGTATTTCTAAGCTGTTGAAACTTGATGCGATCTAGTGGGGTTTTGGTCGCTCTCCAATTATCCCAGGCCTGGTTTCGAAGTTTAATTTTAGTTTTGGTTTCCCTAGTCAGCCAAGGTGCTATTCGTTCCTTGGTTCTGATTAGTCGGTTTGGGGCATGAGAGTCAAGTATCTTCAGGAAAGTACTATTAAAGTGAGCCACGCTCTCTTCAAGGGGTAGAGTTTTCAGGGTGGACCAATTGCAGGACTTGAGTTCAGCAAGGAAAAGTCTTGGGACAAATTTCTTCTTGTTTCTAACAAATCTATATGAGGGAGGGTTATTGGATGGGCACTTGTGTTTAAGAATATAGGTAATAAGGTGGTCACTGAGGTCATTTGGGAGGGTCCCCGAGGTATAGTTATGTGTGTCTTTATTGGTAAGGATCCAGTCAATGATGCTCTCTTTTTGTTTAGGGTTGCCAATTCTGGTAGGAGAAGAAATATTTTGGGAGAAACCATGTAAGTTAATAGCAAGGGGGTTTGTGGGTGCGGTGTAGAGGGACCAGTTGAGGTTGAAATCACCTAGTACTATGGTTTCTTGAGGGGAATTGGAGGCTAGCCAGCTGAGCAATTGTTCAAGGTTTTCTGAATTGTTTCCTGGTGGAATGTAAGTTACAATGAGATTAATGTATTTTTGGGTATTTAGGCAAATCTTTAGTGAGATAAGTTCTATATTAGAGATTTTGGGGGGTAGTATAGGATTAGTGATGATGTTAGGGGAATTCTTGAACATCACAGCTAACCCCCCTCCCTTTTTGTTAATCCGATCAGCCCTAAGGGTGTTATATCCGGGGGGTAGGATTTCCTCGTCCTTGGTGGTTGGTTTGAGCCATGTTTCTGATAGGCACATGATGTCTGGGGAATGGGTAGCTAACATGGCATGAAGATTATGAACCTTATTGTTTATACTTCTTAGGTTAAGGTGTAGTATAAGGAGGGAGTTGGTGGAGAATCGGGTGGACTTTAGGGAACTAGAGTCTATGGCAGTGGTAGGACCTGGATTGGGGTGGATGTCACCAGCTGTGGCAATGCAAGTTTTCAAGTGATCTAACAATCTTTGCAGTTTGAGTAGCAGCTTAAGATTAGATTTAGCTGCAGATGGCTTGGGGTATCGGAGAGTAAGATACACTGTATTGGAGCAGTGTGTATTGGCTGGGTAGAGGGAATGTGTGTTAGTGTGATAGGGGATGTTTGAATGTGTCCTAGTGTAGCTCTTGGGGAAAGGAGTCCCTGAGAGTGTTTGATTTTCATATCTGGTTAAGTAATAGGGAATAAGGAGGAGTACAACTGTAGAAAGGATGATGGAATATGAGGTTTTACCCATGATATGAGAGAGAAAGGCCAATGGGTAGGATGAGGTGGAAGTCTTTTACTTGGTAGTTAAGGAAGGCCTGGAGTGTGGGAGGAAAATTGGTAAATTGACTGGTGAACAGGGTTGGATAAGAGGAAAAGGGGGATGGGCTAATGACCCTATAAATGTAGAGGTAGTGGGGGCGGGTGGGATATGGGGGCAGGGTGGGGCACGGAGCGAGCCCGAGCGGAGCGAGGGCGAAGCGGAGCGGGGAATACACCGCCAGGAGTCTGCAGGGTCTCAGAGGTAGCTATAGTTCAGTGTATCAGTTTGTTACAAGGTAAGCTATTTTACTGAAACAACACCACCTGAATTACTTTAATTTTGCCAGATTTTGCTTAGGTACTGGCTAGTTCCTGCCCACGGAACGCTTCCTTAGTGTACACTTATTTACTAAGACTGGTAATTTTACCCTAATGTTCCTTTTCAGGTATAGCTTTTCTTTTTAATTTTAGCTGGTTAAACTGGAGCCGCACTGAGGTATAGGTCCTTAGTTGAGAGTGCCCTGGGAGCCATGCGGTGAGGGATAGCGAGGGGGCTTCCTGTAATAAATAGGGAAAAAAAAGACAGGAGTTATAGTGACTTAATTACACTAATTAACTACATTAACAATGTAACTTGTTTTTGTTACTCATGAAGCTAAAGTAAAGTGATACACAGCTTGATAGGCATTCATATGCTTTAACTTTTATACATTATCCAAAACAAAGCACATTTTTTACTGTATTACAAATCCTATTCTTTTAGTGGTGTTCTGAAGTATTTGAGGAAACTACCTATCATTTCAATCTTGTAATGAGAGAGCATACTTAGAAAACTAAGGCAACTTTACACCTTTCTGTTTTCTAATTATGCATTTCCTAAGCATGGAGTCACAGATCTGTACTTAAGAACTGTTCTATTTGTCTCAAAAGGTACATAATACATGACATTTGTAAAATAGATAATGCAAAAGGTAATTTTATAAACTGTTATATATAGACTCCTATGCATATTAATTGTCACAAATGTTTTAGAATAATCAAGTAATCCTTATTTATAAGCAGCATATAGAGTTACATTAGAAAACACAGTTCCACTGCTCAGCATGATGAATCCACTTAGAGAAAAAAAAGAGAGAGAGAAAGCGAGAGGAACAGATGATGCATTTCATTGCTTGTAGCCTGATTTACAATTCAGTTTAGAATCACCATAAATGCTTTATCATCAAAACCTTTTTACAGCAAGGACAATTAGAGCTGCCTATTCACTATGTTAAACTGGACTAATGATACTTTCTCTGTCAAGCCTGTCAGGGTCTTTACACTTTTTCACTGTAAATGGTAACGGTCCTCTTCCGCAAAATGTTGGTGTGTCATACTGACAGGGATTCAGTATCTAAGAGCAAGCCCACCCCCCTGCTGTTTATCTTGTGTGCATAATGAAGCTTGGAGTTCATTACTAAAGAGGACCACAAGAAATCAAAGCAGGAGTCTCTGGCTGATTAAATCTGCAGATGATTGCAAATTAGGAGCTGTCATTGAGTCTCACACTGACACAAATGTTTTCCAGGAGGGGCTGACACTCACAAACAACTGGTGTCAAACCCATGGACTACAACTAAATGCCAAGAAATGCATAATAGTATCCTTTGGAAAGTCATCCATCCCTGGTAACTATCATATTGGCAACACACCTCTTAGAGCTGACCCAGGGACTTTGGGACACACATAGATAGTAATCTAACTTTTGATCATCAGGTGTCTACAGTGGTGAGGAAATCATTCTATGTTGTGCAACTTATAAACAAAAGAATGGTATTAAGTCCAAGGAAGTCATTATTCCACTGTATTCAGCATTCATCAGACCTATCATTGAGTACAATGCCCCCCTTTTATGTACATAACCAGGCACTCCAATTCCTCACTAAAAGAATACATGGCAAAAGTAAAATGTCCTATCCAGACCATCTCAAGGCCCTATCCCTGTATTCTGTCTCCTACAGGCTTTTGAGGTGAGATCTATGCCTGGCATACAGGGCATTGTCAGACCACACTCTGATGGACCTCCTGCACATCCAAAAAAACAAACACCAGAATTACCTGTTCTAAAGACTTAGACCTTACCTGTGATATAAATAGGACCTGCTGGAGAGATAGGTATGTATCCCAGAGACTACCCCGTCTATGGAACAGGCTCCCTATCCATGTGTTACAGAGTTCCTCCCTAACCCAATTCAAGTGCAGCTTGGACAATTGGATAGGAAACTGAAATTCATCCCTGATTTGGCACCTATGTCTCTAATGGACACAGGTAACCTGTAAATGATCCTGTAAATGGTTCATCTCTCAGGCCCATGCTTACACTTATCAACTGATCATACATGAGCAGAGTCATGTGGAAAACTTAAATGGCTATTATAAAGGTATGCTCATCTGTTTGTTTTATTTTTTTATTTAAAGGGCCAAAAAGGGAGAATAGGAAAGTGATGAAAAAGGGAAAAACAAGCTAGGGGTAGAATATAAGGTGAAAACCTAAGGAAGGAGCAGGATGGAAGTAGGAAAGGTGAGGTAAATTTTTGTGGGTCTTGTGAAGTTGTACCAATTTTATATATGAAGAGACGGTAAGCTGGGGTAGCTAATGAGCAAAATAATAAGAAGGTGAAAGGGTTAGGGTAGGTAGCAGGAGCATGCAAACAGTCATGGAGCTCAGAGAAGACTGACTGGGGGAATGCTGACACAAGGAGAGATGTAAAGCACAATGGAGAAGGAGACATCAGGCATACAGAAGGAAAATAGGAGAAATGGGGAGGATTGGGCAAAAACATGTGCAGGCATGGACATAAAAGGGAAGGTACTATCAGGATGGGAGGACAGGGTGGAGCTGCACAGCTGCTCTCCCTGCAGATGTGACCGAGTGGGAGTTTACTTGCCATTCTGGACTCTCTCTCACCACTTGGTCCTGGCTCAGATGGTGTAGCCAGGAAGGGATGACACACAATGAGTCACAAAATGAGGTTCTCTAAGTGGCCAATGTGTGCATCTATCCTCTGGTAAATAAGCTTCCCCACCATATCAGTAAACTGCAGATTGGTGACTAAGCTGTCACTTCTGCTTGTACTACTATTATTGGGTACAACAGCACCTACGACCAGTACAGGGCTGAGCGGTGTGCCTGCTGCAGTTGGTGTAATGTGTGGAGGTGACTATGGTTGCTTGGGATACAGAAGTCGTGGGTGTTGCTGCTTGTGGTAGTGCTGCCACCTGTGTGATGGGGTTGACAGGCCTTGCTGGAGGTATGGGTGTAGGTCTAGATGCTGCTGCTGCATTTAATTGTAAAATAAATGTACAGAAACAAAATAACAAACAAAAACATATGTTTGCAATACAAAGGATAATGATAAAGATGGTGGGGAGAGGGAGTACAGCTGCAATATAAAAATGCAGGTAATATCTGACTTTATTATTCGAATGTTAATGTTACAGGTGCTATATTTGAAAGAACAAAAAAAAGCACCCTCACCAAACTACCAATGAAGGCACAACAGACAAATGAAGAATCAAGTTCACTGCCTTCATCACATGCCCATCTAAAAGGCAATGTGCTGAACTGCTTATGCAGTTTGACTGAGGACTGTACTCAAACACACAGCAATGGAATCAGCTCAAGTATACTGAGAAAGAGGATCTATGACAGAAAGTTACAGATACAATGAAGAAATGCAGCTCATACATATTTTCCCCTTAAATTTTTTACATACACACATCGTACTAAAAGTAGAACAAACACCTACCCCATATTACCACTGATGTAGCTAAAGACAATCAAAGAGGGGGGATCAAACCCTCAGCAATAAACACATGCAACTGAAAAAGTTTTCACATGATAACCGACTTGTAGAAGTCCACCAAACCTTGTCTATACATTAATAGCATCAAAAGTCGTACTGCTACCTTTGAACTATAGAACTTAACACACAAGTTCCTGTGCTGGAGAAGACCTATATACTGTGGCAGATTACAGGTACACTGGTTGAACAGATTGTTAACATTAAACCTCTACAGTATGAAGCAGGTGTACTCACCCTGGCACTCTCTGAGGCACACTCTCCTACTTCTGTGCATCTGTGCATTCTCTGCAGTAGTTTCAGGGCTATGGAAGTAGAAAAAAAGAGTGCATATGATATGTGGATGACATACACTGGCAAGTTGTATTCACTGGTATGACAAGGACTGTATACAGTACATTAGTGGTGTTTCAACTCTTACCTCGGCCTCTCACTGGTACTGGAGGTCAGGATGTTATCTTCTCATGTCACTGTAATGGTGACATGTTTGCATTGCCAGTTGCACATGTCACTGCCTGTGCCAAACTATTCCAGACCTGTCTTGTACAGAGGATGTTTACAGCTCTTCTCTAACAGTCTGTGGCTGTGGTCTTTGTGGAAGAAGTACAAGATGATTTCTGTCTCCTCCACACACCACCTCTGTGCCACAGAAGAAGAACTACCTCTTTCCTCTGAAGACGTGTGTAATCTGAAAAATTACAGAGAAACATGACAGTTATTGCACCCACATCTATACTTAGATGTGTCAGACAATACAGGACATATCATTTGTGCAAGCTGCGGTGTGGCCACCCAAGTCACAAACTGTATTACATTGTTTGAACACTTCACTGTAAAATGTGAAACATGGCAGCTCTTTTTTTGCTTATATGCTATGGATAAAGCATGCATTATAGTGACTCCATTTCCATTAGGTCAGATTTGGAATTAAACATACCACCCTCATAACCATGGGGTGAACCGCACATGCCCAGTACTACCTGCAGGTGTCCAAATGTGTGCATGACACTGCATAATTCAGTGTGGAATTTGGCCGGTTAGCACAATGAGGAATTTGAGTGATTCAGAAACAGCAAAGAGCTGAATCCTAATTTGCATAATCACTAAATCCAGGAATTTGAATTTGCATTATATAAGTACAAGGAAAGTCACTGAGCTACACTACACTATCAATGAATATGTAGAGCAGCAAAATCTTAACCTGGAACAGGTGAATTCTGCACTAATTGCTTAGAGCTGCTGGATGTCAGCTTCTGCAGCATAAGTGCTACTTTGTCAGCTTCACTTTTTAAACTATGACTGTCATTAGCTACTGTGATATTTAAATGCATAATTTGATTGAAAGACCATGATATCTGTCCTGCTCTTTGAGCTCAGCTTGTGGCTTATAAGGGTCAACAGATCAGTCCACGTACCCAGTGAAAAAATAGTTAATAAATAATACATAAACTAGCTTTGCCAATAGTTTTATGAGTTATTGAACAGGTAGAGTGAGAGGGGTGCTACAAGGTTAAGGCAACTGTTCTGCTGAAAGATTGCTAAGCCTATTGGAAAACACACACAGCAAAGACTCAGGGCACATGTGACATCAGCAAAGACTCAGGGCACATGTGAACACCTTCAGGCCAGCCTTGTACGAGCACTTTGTGCAAAACCATTTGCTTGTTGTATAGCTTATCCGTATACCACGTGCAAAATTCTTTTTAAAAATTTATTTATTTATGTTTGATAATCTGGTAGGTGGGCTGATACAAGACCCTTTACAGTCATGACCCAGGCACATGGTCATACAAAAAACAGGGCACAGAAAGATATAAGAGACAGCATGCACAAAAGCACTTATCTACATTGGTAAAAGTATAAACAGAAATGGTTTACATTGGTATAAGGGTAGAAAACCATATAGCTACATTACTACAATATAAAAGATAAAACAGAATGATAAGGTTGAATGATCTGAGTTAGTGGAAAATCTGTATTATACACAATGAGATTTTTTAAGAGGCATATTATACTAAAATGTGTTTAACGTATTCCCTGTGAACTAAGTACATATTTACAATGTGCGCCTATACACAGTGGATACAACAGTGTGGGTGAGAGGGTGAGTGATTCTCAAGAGACATGAACAATGAGAGGAAACTCTTATATCTCCTTGGGGAGTGGGGATGTTAATGCTGTTGTACTGTGGGGGGCATTTGCTCAGAAATGTTATGCGGCTGACATTAGCTAAACTGGACTGACCAATATGACTGTCAGACACACACGCAGCATGGTATGTGTGCAAAGGGGACAACAACTGCCACTATCTGGTGTTGGAGGATTTGCAACCTTTGATGATGATGATGATGATCACCATGCTAATACTGCTGTTTTCCATACGTATAGAGTAATGCCTAAGAAAGTTAGTAACCAGTAAACCATTAGTGAGTCTGCTGAGAATGCTACCCAGAAAACAAAAGTCTCTAAGACAGAGAATGAGATACTACTCCAGGTTCTTTGTCTCCATGGCTGGCAGCTCTTTGGTCAGGATACTGTCCACCAGGCCTACTGAAAATGTGCCTGGAAAGATCTGGTGGCAGACATTCATGCTCTCAGTAGACAGGACCATAATTATGACATGGTCCATAGCAGGGCCACTGACAATACTCATGCTGCAGAAAAAAGAGCTGTCTGCCTGGCATTGGAATGCAGGTGGACGGGTGATAGGCCATCAGTTGAGCTACCTCTCATGAACCAGAGAAGTTTCTCACTTCTGTCAGAGGCAGTAACACCTTCACATGGTCCCACAGTGTGGCACTGGATATTGGTGCAGAGCTTTCCCATGCACAGATTATCTACTGGAGATGCCTCGAGTGCATTTAGCTCTTTCTCTAACAGTAACTGTAAGCCCTCTAGACCTATAAATCATAGTACAAGTTATTAAAACTGTCTGATCTGAGTTATACAGGAATGTCGGGGATTCTACTTGCATGCCCATCTATTTAAATGTTTAGTTTTCAATTGCTATTTTTCCTATAACCGCATAAATTGTATGCTTACCTGTCTGTGAGCATCACTGTATCACCCTAGAAAAGCCAAATGACTACCCATAAAACAGATATCTAACTTACTGTTAGGATCCCAACTTTAGAAACTTCTCCATCTCTAGACATTTGCACCCTTTGCAGCTAAACTTCAGGAAGAAACCCCTCATGCAACCTGAGTCACTGCTCACAAGCCACACCAATTCTTCTTACCCATAGAATCAAACTCTACAGCACTGCACATACATTGTTTCACTCAGGAATCTACTCTTTGGCAAGCTCTCTCCATTGACTTAAAGGAAATCAACAAGTACTTCAAATTCAGAATGCAACTCAAAAAGCACTTCTTCCTCCAAGCGACATGTTCCTGCTTCACCTCAGGACAGATCCCACAATACACACCATCCTTATCTACTTTCCAAGTTTCTTCTCCTCTCTCAGATTTACCGAAGGTTGACCCACTTGAGAAGCTAATGTATATGTTGTGTAATACACTCTGCTTGTTTACTACTATTTATACTATGTATAGATACCAGCATTTCTGTGTAACTGGTCTGACCTATTCTGTTATTGTTTTACATTTCTGTATTTTTTGTTTTGTTTCACCTGGGCTGGTACTAATCAGTGCATTACCCCGGTAAACAAATATAAATAAAAATGCTTCTGTTGCTTGGTCATGCTTATGTAGGGCACTGTGCTTTGTGTTTTCACAGGGGATTCTCTGTCTGGCAACACCACTGCTGAACTGCCACTATCTGATGTTGGAGGATTTGCAACCTTTGATGATGATGATGATGATGGGGATGACCTGGAAGAGTCAGAGTGTGCAATGTGCATTGGACACAGGGAATGTGACTATTGGATCCCTTATGCAGACCATGGAGGCAGCCTCCATACCTGTGGACACCCAGAAGATAGATATCACACACGGAGAACATGAGGAATTGCAATTCCCCCACTGGATACATGTTGGGATCTGTTCCTAACCCTCCTTTAGTTGGGGGGTGCACATGAAGGGCTAGTAGTTTTTGCTGGAGACATGTCTATTGACCTCCCCCTGAGGTTGATGTGTTAGTGGCTACAATTCAGCATAGTTCAGGGCCATCATGGAGGCACAGGCTAGCATCATCACAACCATGGTGAGGTTAGTATGGCTAATGTAGGGGTTGTGAGATGACCTCTGAGGTAGCATGTCCCCTATGTGTGATTGTTTTGACAGACTAAATCACACATGAACATGCTGTGTCCCCTCAAACATGGCTGCCACATGTGAGACATTGTCCAAAAAGCCATTCCATTGCCACCTCCATGAATGTTTGCCATTATGGCCATGGATGACCTAGATCATGCTTCTGTAGCACTAGCACTTCCACAGCTATATCTGTTGTGATGGTGTCTGTGACTAGGAGAGTATATTCCCAGACTTGTAGTAATCATGGCAGCAGCACATCTGATAACACACTTCATTCACTGTCAAGCAGCATGCTGACATGTAGTCAGAGCTGTGGTATGAGCAATGCAACTCCCGGGAGAACCAGCTGTTTCCTGTGTGTGTGTGTGTGTGTGTGTGTGTGTGTGTGTGTGTGTGTGTGTGTGTGTGTGTGTGTGTGTGTGCGTGTGTGCGTGTGTGCGTGTGTGTGTGTGTCTGTCTGTGGGTAGGGGGGGCATGGACCTGTCCAGTAGATTTATTTGCTTACTAGAACTACTCCTCAGCAGACCCCCCACACACACACACACACCACTGCACCCCCAGTATATCATATATAGACATCCAGTGACACTAGACCTTCATTAAGTCTTTTTCATTAATGCCCCTCACACACACACACACACCCATACACACTGAAAGCCCCTCCACACAAATGCAGTGTTGCTTTTAATTGTCCTCAGCACGGATGCATTTCTTTGTGAAGGACATCTACACACATGCCTCTCCCCCCTGTGCAAATGATGATAACTATATCCTGCCATTTGCACATTGCTACTTGGATTGCCTATGTCTGAAGCCTAAGCATGCGTAGGACAGACAGATGTTGGTTTTGCAAGTATCACTTTTGCTGTAGTGTATCTGGTTTACTATGGCCGAACCTGTGTGCAAGCATCTCCCTCTTTGCCAGTTTCAGTGCATACTGCACCCACCTCTGTCTAACATAATCACCCTGTGCTGTTGGTTCACCCACCAACTCTTCTGACTCAGCCGCTACTGCATGATGTGTAGCTGCCCTTGCCACCGCTATAACTGCATTCTAAGTAAGTACTAAAATATTTTCACACATATGGCAGGATCAAACTGCAGCTGCTGCAGTACAGACCATGCCTGCATGGAGTGCTATGGTGCTCATGCTTTAGTTCAAAAAAATTCTTCTTCTTAAAATGTAGAAAACTGATTGCTACAAATGTAGCAAAAAGTTGCTACAGTTAATGCCTGCACAGAGTGATCCAGTGCTCAGGTTTTGGTAAAAAAAAAAAAAAGAAAACTGTAGCAAACTGCAAGCAGTTGCTACAGTTTAGACCACACATAGAGAGCTACAATGCTCAGGTTTGACTGCAAATGCAATGCCGGCTATTAAAAGGTATTGCCTTAAAGGAAGATCAGGATCTTCTGATCATGCCCCCAACACTTTACACCCGAGGCAGTTATCCCTTTCACCTCACCCAAGCTACGCTAGCACTGCTTGACATTCCTTGCTTGGGATAAGTGTGTCAGTTGCACACATCCAGTGCATGACCACCTCCTCATACAAATTCACTTAATGCAATGTCAAAAAGTTTTCTGAATCTCAGTCACTGATTCACCAAAATGGTGCCTATAACACCAGATCATTCCAAAGTACTGACAAAACACTTATTTGTGCATATCAAACATATCAAGTCCTAGCTTAAACTTATTCAACAAACTTGGGCTCACAGAATCATTTTTTGTTTTTTTGTTTTTTTTTACTTAATCAGTAAGTTCTGTAACCAATTCCTTATGCACATAGGCAATCCTTCACTCTTTAGCACAAGTAAAGGCAAACATTATTTTTGCTTTTCACAAAATAAAAATACCAGTAACAGTAAATAACAGTAACTGTAAGCCCTCTAGACCTATAAATCATAGTACAAGTTATTAAAACTGTCTGATCTGAGTTATACAGGAATGTCGGGGATTCTACTTGCATGCCCATCTATTTGAATGTTTAGTTTTCAATTGCTATTTTTCCTATAACCGCATAAATTGTATGCTTACCTGTCTGTGAGCATCACTGTATCACCCTAGAAAAGCCAAATGACTACCCATAAAACAGATATCTAACTTACTGTTAGGATCCCAACTTTAGAAACTTCTCCATCTCTAGACATTTGCACCCTTTGCAGCTAAACTTCAGGAAGAAACCCCCTCATGCAACCTGAGTCACTGCTCACAAGCCACACCAATTCTTCTTACCCATAGAATCAAACTCTACAGCACTGCACATACATTGTTTCACTCAGGAATCTACTCTTTGGCAAGCTCTCTCCATTGACTTAAAGGAAATCAACAAGTACTTCAAATTCAGAATGCAACTCAAAAAGCACTTCTTCCTCCAAGCGACATGTTCCTGCTTCACCTCAGGACAGATCCCATAATACACACCATCCTTATCTACTTTCCAAGTTTCTTCTCCTCTCTCAGATTTACTGAAGGTTGACCCACTTGAGAAGCTAATGTATATGTTGTGTAATACACTCTGCTTGTTTACTACTATTTATACTATGTATAGATACCAGCATTTCTGTGTAACTGGTCTGACCTATTCTGTTATTGTTTACATTTCTGTATTTTTTGTTTTGTTTCACCTGGGCTGGTACTAATCAGTGCATTACCCCGGTAAACAAATATAAATAAAAATGCTTCTGTTGCTTGGTCATGCTTATGTAGGGCACTGTGCTTTGTGTTTTCACAGGGGATTCTCTGTCTGGCAACACCACTGCTGAACTGCCACTATCTGATGTTGGAGGATTTGCAACTTTTGATGATGATGATGGGGATGACCTGGAAGAGTCAGAGAGTGCATACAAATTCACTTAATGCAATGTCAAAAAGTTTTCTGAATCTCAGTCACTGATTCACCAAAATGGTGCCTATAACACCAGATCATTCCAAAGTACTGACAAAACACTTATTTGTGCATATCAAACATATCAAGTCCTAGCTTAAACTTATTCAACAAACTTGGGCTCACAGAATCATTTTTTTTTTTTTTTTTTTTTTTTTACTTAATCAGTAAGTTCTGTAACCAATTCCTTATGCACATAGACAATCCTTCACCCTTTAGCACAAGTAAAGGCAAACATTATTTTTGCTTTTCACAAAATAAAAATACCATTTGCTTTCCCTAGCTTAGATAAACTCTTGCCTTAATATGAATTAATCTTCATAGCAGTACTCTGTAAGCATTTATTAGGAAACAATATGACAAACATTTGTTCATGTGTCATTTACAAAGGCAAGGCACATCTGGTCATACACTGTCTTATTCAGACACTAGACATTTATAGTGAATTAAAAGCCAGCCTGAGAGTTTAGGATTAACTTGACAGCTTCTGCTATGTGTGTGTATGAGATTATCAAGGTACTGCTGGGAATTCTAATAGAAATAAATTGGTTCAGTCTGTGGTGACAGGAGGTACTGCCAACCATGTCAGAAATAGGGCAGTGGATGTATGACTTGTGCCAACACAACTAGCTGGAATTTTGTAAATAATTATATGTCATTTGTATATCAAACTGATTTGTACAGATGCTTGTGCTGAAAATGTATTTGTGAGGTTTGCTTGTGTTAAAATGTATCAACAATGCACCCTGCTGAAATCAGAAGAAATGTACATGTATTATTATAACTGAATTAAATGTATATGTTTTAATAGAGGACACCGAGGCAGCAAGCTAGCTTACTTTAAGAAAAATAAGGGAAATGTAAATGAGTTGTTAAACCATTAAAATGGCACACCACAGTGCTGAATAGGACCATAGACAGTGTGTCTGGAAGAAGCCTTTGCTCATTAGCTCAGTAAAAAGAGGGGGAGCCCCAGGCACTGCCATAAACATTTAGATGTGTATTTTTACTGTCTATGCTAAATTCCTGTCTCAGCTTCAAAAGGGGATACTGTGGGAACATAGAATCAGGTGACCAGATGAGGTCATTTTGCGAGCCATCTTGGATATTATATTTTATAAGGAGTAATCTCTGAGGAGGGAGTATTCTGTTTTGGGGAACTTAACTAGAAAAAATGTTCATGTATTTCATTGTGCTTTGCTCTATCAAGTAAGTTATTAGGGAATAGTAATTCTCCTAGATTCAGTCAGGAATATAGTGAAGCTTAATTTCAATATTGTTTTGTCTGTGTCTGTCCATCAATATTATTTTCAATATTTTCTGTGATTTGAACTCTGTGGTTTACTGTGACTATATATTTAGTGTTTTCTTGTTCTTTTATTATTTATTATTAAATATATTTAAATTTTTATTGTGGCTGGTCCTTGTAGAAAGTATTTAACCTTTGAGAGTGCTTATATTTATTTGGGGACATTGTATCAGCCACTCCAGAAGGCTTAGCTGTCTTGGTCAACTACTACTATTTGTATTAGTATTAATATTGCACAGTATAATTGGACACCCTTTGTTAAGGGGCTTAACATAGCTGATTGTGGAGTATCTTTTGGCAGTGATAACTACATTATACTCTGAGCAGAAGGGGGCACAGCAGGTAAATTTGTGCCAGCCTTAAATTTGTGCCAGCCTTTTCCAGGTGTGTGTGTGTGTGTGTGTGTGTGTGTGTGTGTGTGTGTGTGTGTGTGAAAAATCAAGTCTCACTGTGTGTGTGTGTGTGTGTGTGTGTGTGTGTGTGTGTGTGTGTGTGTGTGTGTGTGTGTGTGTGTGTGAGTGTCAGCCACTTGGATCAGGGACACAAAGCAGTGGGCTTACAGAGAGGGTGCTGGAGATCTTGGCTTGGACACTCGACTGACGACTTAACCCTACTTTACCAGTAGGGAGTCTTATTGGGGACCTGGAGGAAGACAGATATAGCAAAATGCAGACCTGGGCTGAGTGTGTCCCCTGTGCACTCTTAAGGGAAATTGTGCTTGATGCAGAGAGGTCTGCATGTGGGAATACTGAGTGTATCTATTTGTAGTCCAAGTGCATGTCCCTCTCCGGTGTCAGTGATGAGGATTCAGGCTCCTGGATTACTGCCCCAGCATGGGGATGTCACATGTTGGAGATCTGTGTTGGCATATTAATTGAACTCCTGTAGTCTGTAAGCAGTTGTCACTAAAAAAAGTGTACTCTCAAGCAGCCAGAAAGTAGACATTCAGAGTTTCATATCACAATAGTTTTATTTATTAGTTTTTGTTAGCTTAGTTAGGAAGAGCAGGCAAGGATGTCAGCAGAAAATTATGGAAAGCTGACAAGGAACCAGTTGGCTGAGATGTGTCAAGCCAAACAACTGGCGCATGCCAACCTGACTAAAGGGAAATTATTGCAGCCTTAATTATAGCTGCAGCACAGACAAGCAACCAGGAAGACAACCAATCTGGCACTGGGGATGTACAGCTCTCAGAAACAGGACAATTTCAACTTTTCCTCAGAGGACTTAAAAATCCATCTGGAGTTAAAAAGACTTGAACTGGAGGCCAAATGTTTGGAACTAGACTCATCAGACAGACTGCAACATTTGGGGGCCAAAGAAAATGAGACTGTGGCATTTAGGGGCTAACGAAAAGGAGAAGCAGCATCAACATAAGAGGGAGATGCTGACTCTTCGCCAGGGTCATGGAGGTAATAGGGAAGGAATAACCAAACCCCATAACCAATAAGGGTCAGTAAGTTTCTTCCACGGTTTACAGAGGATGATAATTTTGATAGTTTTATTCACATATTTGAAAGGGTATGTAAACAGTATAATGTTGACCAAGGGCTCTGGGTACAGTTCCTGACCCCTTACTCCATGGTAAAGCTGTAACTGCTGTTTCTAAATTGTCTGATACTCCTTCTTCTTTCGACTGCTCCCATCAGGGGTCACCACAGCAGATCAACTGTTTCCATTTCTTCCTGTCCTCTGCATCTTGCTGTCCCACCAACCACCTGCATGTCCTCTCTCACCACATCCATAAACCTTATCTTAGGCCTTTCTCTTTTCCTGTTACCTGGCAGCTTCATCCTTAGCATCTTTTTCCCCAATATACTCTGCATCCCTCATCAGCACATGTCCATACCAATGTAATCTTGCCTCTTTGGCTCTGTCTCCAAACCTTCCAACCTGGGCTGACCCTTTAATATACTTATTCCTAATCCTGTCCATCCTCATCACACCCAGTGCAAATCTTAACATCTTCAACTCTGCCAAGTCAAGCTCTGATTCCTGACTTTTTGTCAATGCCACTGTCTCCAACCCATATAACATAGCTGGTCTCACTACCCTCTTGTAGACCTTCCCTTTCACTCTTACTGGTACTCGTCTGTCACAAATCACTCCTGACACTCTTCTCCACCCACTCCATCCTGCCTGTACTCTCTTCTTCACCTCTCTTCCACACTCACCATTACTCTGAACTGTTGATCCCAAGTATTTAAATTCATCCATCTTCGCCACATCTACTCCCTGCATCCTCTCCATTCCTCTATCTTCCCTCTCATTCACACACAAATATTCTTAGTCCTGCTGACCTTCATTCCTCTTGTCTCTAGAGCATATCTCCATCTCTCCAGGGTCTCCTCCACCTGTTCCCTACTCTCACTACAGATCACAATGTCATCTGCAAACATCATAGTCCACGGGGACTCCTGTCTGATCTCGTCTGTCAACCTGTCCATCACCATTACAAATAAAAAGGGGCTCAGAGCTGAACTTTGATGTAATCCTACCTCCACCTTAAACACATCCGTCACTCCCACCACAGACCTCACCGCTGTCACACTACCCTCGTACATATCCTGTACCACTCTTACATACTTCTCTGGCACTCCCAAATTCCTCATACAATACCACAACTCCTCTCTAGGCACCCTGTCATATGCTTTCTCTAAATCCACAAGGACACAATGCAACTCCTTCTGACATTCTCTGTACTTCTCCATCAACACTCTCAAAGCAAACATTGCATCTGTAGTGCTCTTTCCTGGCATGAAACCATACTGCTGATCACTAATCATCACCTCCCTTCTTAACCTAGCTTCCACTACTCTTTCCCATAACTTCATGCTGTGAATGATCAGTTTAATCCCTCTGTAGTTACTACAGCTCTGCACATCACCCTTATTCTTAAAAATCAGTACCAAAACACTTTTTCTCCATTCCTTAGGCATCCTCTCACTTTCCAAGATTTCATTAAACAATCTAGTTAAAAACTCCACTGCCATTTCACCTAAACACCGCCATGCTTCCACAGGTATGTCATCTGGACCAACAGCCTTTCCGTTCTTCATCCTCTTTATAGCTATCCTTACTTCCTCCTTGCTAATTCACTGCACTGCAGGATTCACTATCCACACATCACCCAACCTTCTCTCCCTCTCATTCTCTTCATTCATCAGCCCCTCCAAGTACTCTTTCCATCTGCTCAATACATTCTCCTCGCTAGTGAGTATGTTTCCCTCATTATCCTTTATCACCTTTACCTGCTGCACATCTTTCCTAGCTTGGTCCCTCTGTCTAGCCACTTGGTACAGGCCCTTTTCTCCCTCCTTAGTGTCCAACCTTTTATACAACTCGTCATATGCCTTATCCTTAGCCTTCACCACCTCTCTCTTTGCCATGCACCTCATCTCCTTATACTCTTGTCTACTTTCTTCATCTCTCTGACAATCCCACTTCTTATTCGCCAACCTCTTTCTCTTTATACTCTCCTGTACTTCTTCATTCCACTAAATTATCTGATACTGATTGCTTAAAATATGCTACAGTTAAAAAATGTTTATTGGAATGTTTTAAATTAACATCTGAAGCTTACAGAAAAAAAGTTTCATGAGCATAGAAGCAAGGCAGATGAAAGTGTGTGTGATTATATTGCTAAGTAAAACACTTATTTTCATAGGTGGGTGAGTGAGAGTCTGGTCACTACTTTTCAAGAGTTGGAAGATCTTTTGGTGAGTGAACAAGCCCTTAACACTTTGCCTGAAGACATGAGAATCTGGCTGGCAGACAGTGAATGCAGCTCTGCAGGTGAGCTGAGGAAAAAAGGAGATCTCTACTTAGCAAGTAGTGCATCACTGCACAGGAAAGGGGTACTCAGTGTTACACATGGATATAAGGGAACCAATGGTGGGCAGCCTAAACTGCCCCAACAGAGTCTGCCAGTAAAAGTGGAAGCCACTAGTTCAGGTACATGGCCAAGATCAAGGGTTAAATGTTTTAAATATAACCAGTGGGACTATGTAGCATATAGATATCCATGGAGGGAAAGTGGGGAACAAAAGGTGGGGGAGCCAGTAAGTGGGAATAACAGAATGCCAGTGGTACATTGTCTGGAGATAACAGGGGTATCAAACTACCACCAACGTTTGTATCCTATATTGGTGGACGCAAAACAGACCACTACCAAGAGAGACACAGTCTCTGATATAAGCATTGTGAAGCCCGCAGTGGTTAAAGAGGAGTGGTACTTGCTTGGGTGGTTCATTCCAGTCAGGGCTTTAGGAGGGATCCCATTCCAAATGTCTTTGGCCAGGGTTCACCTTGACTGGAAGGGTGGAAAAGGAAGCAGGCAAGTAGGTGTGTTTGAGGATATCCCTACAAATGTCTTGCTAGGGAATAATTTTGATAATGCAGTACCTTGTGTGCATGCAGTGACATGCAGTCAAGCTTGGAGAGAGGTATGTGTGTCTGGCAGCCTGGGGGAGGCCCAGACAGACTGGATCCATGAAACCAGGACTGGCGACGTGGTTAATTCTGGAAGGGGGCTACCCTGTAGCAATGAGCCTGAAGATGAGCCATGGCTGCTGGTAGGTACTGATGTTCCCTTGAACAGGATGACTGCAAGGGCAGAGGTGAGTGGTAGTACCCAGGCTGACAGTGAGGCACAGCTGTCAGAAGATACCAGACTTCCTGTGGAAGAAAAGTTGGGAAAAATCATAAAGATAGAGTTGAGACAGGCTGAGCTGTCAGACCCTACACTAAAAGGCTCAAGGGAGGTAACTAGGGAAGCACCTGATTCTCAAAGAAAAGGGGAGCCTGTATACTGGAACAAAAGGTTACTGTATAGAGAATGGACCTTTGATTGAGGGCTAGAGGGTAAGGTATTAGAACAGTTGGTAGTGCCTACAGCCTACTGTCTGGCACTTCCAGCTATAGCCCATGACATTCCCTTTGAAAGTCATATGGGCATAAAGCATACCAATAGATGTATTATGCAGAACTTTCATTGGCCTGGGATTACAAGAGATGTAACAGGGTACTGCAGGACCTGTGAGCAGGGCAAAAAAGTAGGCAAGGCAGGAGACAAGGTCAAAGCTCCTTTGATGCCTTTGTCTTTGATTGAGGAGCCATTTCAGAGGGTAGCTATGGATATTGTGGGCCATCTGAGTATCCCAAGTTCCACAGGGAAGAAGTATATCCTAGTGGTAGTAGATTATGCTACCAGATACCCTGATGCAGTGGCTCTGCCCTCCATCGAGGCAGGGAAGGTGGCAAATGCTTTGCTAGAGATTTTAAGCAGGGTAGGTTTCCCAAAAAAAAAATACTTGCCAAATCTGTTGTTAACAGAGGTACCCAAGGAATCCACAGGTTTTTTACCCTTTGAGTTGCTGTCTACGCATAGGGTGAGGGGACCTCTAGATTTGATTTGAGATGAGTGGGATGGTGAGTGTGAATCTCACAAGCAGTCTATTGTGGTATATGTCCTAAACCTCATGACAAGGCTTAGGGAACTCCTGGGCTTGGCCCAGGAGAACCTGGTAGGAGCCCAACATAAAAAAAAGTCTGGTATGACAGGAATGATTGAGCCAGGGAGTATGTTGTGGAACAGCAGGTGATGATTTTCATTCCTGTCAGATACAATAAGCTGGAGTCAGCTTGGGAGAGAACCTTCAAAGTGGTAAGTAAGGTCAGTGATGTTAACTAGATGGTAAAACCGCTAGGTGAAGGGAGGGGCAAAATTGTACTATGTTAACATGATGAAGCCTTACCATGATAAGGAGCCCCTTGTGCTATGTATTTGCAGGAGGAGTCTGAGGCGGATCTATAGCTTCATACAGCCAGCTAGAAAAATGCCAAATTATTAAGGTGGAACTTAGGATTGCAGGCCTATGACATGATAGTACGACACCGTAATGGGGTCAGCATTGCCAATGCAGATGGTCTCTCAAGACAGGGAATGGGGCAACATATTCCCAGATAGGTTTATTTTGCTCAAGCCACGTTTCTCAAGGGTCACTTGAAAAACTAGCTTGAGTCTTCAAAGGGGGGAGAGGTGTGTCGATAGGGGGTACTACCAGCCATGCCAGAAATAGGGCAGTGGATGTATGTCTTGTGCCAATACAGCTAGCTGGAATTTTATAAATAATTGTATGTCATTTGTATATCAAACAGATTTGTACAGATGCTTGTGCTGAAAATGTATTTGTGAGGTTTGCTTTTGTTAAAATGCATCAATAGTGCACCCTGCTGGAATGAAAAGAAATGTACATGTATTACTGTAATTTAATTAAATGTATATGTTTTTATAGAGGACACTGGGACTGCAAAGGTTAACCAGCTAGCTTACTTTAAAAAACTAATAAAAATGTAAATGAGCTGTTAAACCATTAAACTGGCACACCACAGTGCTGAATAGGACCAGAGACAGTGGGTCTGGAAGAAGCCTTTGTTCATTAACTCAGTAAAAAGAGGAGAAGCCCCAGCTACTGCCATAAATATTTAGATGTGTATTGTTGCTGTTTATGTTAAATTCCTGTCTTAGCTTCAAAGAGGGATACTGTGAGAACCTAGAGTCAAGTGACCAGATGAGGTTATTCTGTAAGCCATCTTGGATATTATATTTTACAGGGAGTAATCTCTGAGGATGGAGTATTCTGTTTTAGGGAATTTGACTAGAAAGATTCCACATGTATTTCATTGTGCCTTCCTCTCTCAAGTAAGTTATTAGGGAATGGTAATTCTCCTAGATTCAGTCAGGAACATAATGAAGATTAGTTTAGATATTATTTTTCTTTATTTGTCTGAGCCTGTCCATCAATATTATTTTCAATATTTCCTGTGATTTGAACTCTGTGGTTTACTGTGAATATATGTTTAGTATTATATTCCACAACACATCAAACAGAACAGCCAATGTTACAGGAAGCCACAAGTCAAAGTCCAAGATTAAAAACAAACAGGTCAATCTTTATTCCAAGAGGTAAGTGCTTTCATAGTGAAACCACCACTTCATCAGACCACGGACAGAGACGGTGCTGGAGATCTTGGCCTGGACACTTGGCTGAGGACCTAACCCTACAGCTGTACCAGTGGGGAGTCTTATTGGGGATCTGGAGGGAAACAGATATAGAGAAATCCAGACCCCAGGCTGAGTTTGCTTTCTGTGTGTTCTTAAGGGAAATTGTGCTTTATGCAGAGGTCTGCATCTGGAAATACTGAGTGCATTCATTTGTATTCCAAGTACACATCCCTGTCCAATGTCAGTGGTGAGGATTCAGGCTCCTAGATTACTGGCCCAGCATAGGGACATCACACAGTCATTGAAGACTCACCGCTGTAGAATTAAAGTAAATTACTGGGTATATGCTGAGCTGGACTAATGATTTCCAAGTGACAGGGTGATGCCACAGATCATGGCGTATGGCTGGTACCAGGCTAAAATTTCCCTAAAGAAGGCTTCAACATCCAGGTTTACTATAATGTTAATATTTTGAATATCCCATATATTTGGATTATTCAAACTGTATCTGCATTTATAGTTTTGCAACCATTATTATAAAATGCTTTGTAGGTGAAAGCAGTTTTACAGTGGGTAAAACAGTGTACATGGTAGAAATGCTTGCCACGAGAAACTTGGTTAGATTCCTCCAAATAAATAAAGAGATGGCTTTAAAATAGAGGCTTCTCAACTATTGATCCTCAAGCAGGGGAGGTTAGTAAGAGATAACTTACTGTTTAAGAAGCTGACAGGTTGTAAGGAGATTGGTAAAGCTGGGTCACAGAAGAGATGTCTGATGAGCAAGTACAAATTAATGCCTGAATTACATGTAAGTTTACTGAACTAAGTGCAAAGAATGATAAAGTCTTAAAGATTGTTTTGTCAAATTTGTCTATATATTTAACTGACCATATCATTGTTCTTTCCTTAAATAACAGTCTAGCATCCCAACAGCTCCAATTTTCATTTAATAAAATACTTGGCTATTGTCCTGAATAAGCCAGACCATACTGACCTACCTATCCCACCCACCCCCAGATGAAGTATTTGGGAGAAAAATGATGGTGAACATAGCAATACATGATTTAAAATAATTGACTAAAACATTTAAGTGCTATGAAAAGCAAAAACAAGTCTCATAAAAAGGAGATAAGTACGCTTGCAGCTACTAAGAGAAAATGAGAAACTTAAGTCAACACCTGACTTTTTTCTTAAGCTACAGGATTATGAATATGATGTGTAGCCACAAAAAGAATTGCCAAATTATTTAAGCCCAAGAAAATTGAAATTAAAACCTCAATTCAAAAGGTTTTTGCTGCCTTGAAACAAAAACCCAGCAATCTGGCTCTGGAGCTGGAAAGGGTTTGCAGGACTGATGTTAGTGGGAAAGACTGAAATCTATTGCCCATTAGTGTTTATTATGTTAAGCAAAAGATAGAGACAGGTTTAGCAGTGTTCTTTAGAAAAAGATTTTAGGAGGATGTGGCTTTCATAAAAAATACATGGTTTGATTTTTGGGCTATGCATGTTCATGGCTAAATACTAGGCAATCATTCTGCAGCCTATTACATACTTAGCCAATAACCTGAAAGTGACCAAAGGTGAGAATCAAACACTGTAGTTTGCATTTGTAAAGCAACCATTTTAACCGTTATGCCAAACCCCAAGCCCTTCTTTTTGCTTCCTGCAAAACTTTTGGGTCAAGTAAAAAAAGCAGTCTTCTAATATTTAATAATGCCAAAGATAATGAACTTAATGATTAAGGCCCTGTGGATTTTATCATGGCTATATGAAAATACATCTTTGAATAGGTTTGGCTAAAGGCTTGCTGTTTACTGATCTACCTCACTATTCCAAGTGTTTTATAGTTACAAAATGCATATTTATTAATAAAACGTAAATAAGTCTTGACATATATTGAGGTGGGGTATTAACCTAAGGGATGGGAAGTTGGCATAATGCTTAAGGTGTTTACCTTACAGACACAAGGTATAGGGTTTGTTTTGAACTTTTAATGGAAATTGGCTAGGCTTAAAATGGCTTGCCAGAGCAGCTAGCCTACTACTTACCTATGAGTCTATATTTGCCTATCTGCAAAGTATGTAACCAAAATATCAAATCAAGGGACAATGTTGTTTCAATGTACTTTCTGATTTATATAGCAGTATAGGGGTAAAAGCTGATAGACATAGAGCCTCTGTAGTTACAAGGAAGCAATCTAAACTGCGGAGGGATTTATTGGCATATGCAAACAAAGAGGCCTATCCTTTGCAGCGTTGGCGGGTTTTTCAAGAGAATAATAACACCAACATTAATACTGCTAATGACAATAATGCTATCCAGGTTGATACTAACTATGATAACAACGGAGTTGGGAACAACAATGTTACAATGAACAATAATGTCCCTAATAATAACATCTCTGTTCAGCATGTTTCAACGATCTCTGATAACAACAATGTAACATATCCTAAAGTTATTTCATCCTCAGGCAATTCTCGAGGGTCAGGTCCTTTTTGGTGGACCAGGGTGGCAACAAACAGACTCCCAAGTGGTCAAATCAGGATCAGAACAAGACAAAAATGAGGGGAAAAAACAACAGGAAGAAAAACTAATTGTTTCTGATTTTGAAATTTATAGTTTGAACTTATCTGACAGTGTTTTATCTAAAGATGTGATTTCAGTTTTGAAAAAAAGTTTTTTCTTGTATACCCAGTAGTTCTGTCAACATCACTAGATTGATAGTTGATTTTAAACTTTTTTTGACAAAGTTGAATCTTCGTTACATTTTGCATGATGTAAATGTAGATAGACAAGATTTTTGTAACAATTACAACGAATTTAAAAAGAGCAGTACATACAATCCTCCATTGTGTAACACCTTGCAAGTGTTTGGTGATATGTGTGAACTAGATATGAGGCACATTGTAAAGGACACTTATATGTATAAACTTACTGTGGAAGAACATCAGGCACTGTGTACTTTAAGCAAGAATAAAAAAGTCAGAGTAATGAGAGCTGATAAGGGTGGTATGACGTTGATTATGTGTACTGAAGACTATGTTAAAAACATTGAAAACATGTTGGTAAATTTCACAGCTTGCATTGCTGTAGATAAAAACATGAGAAATAACAGTTTTTGAGAGTAAATACTGATCTTTTTGACATGTTTTGTCAGGGTAGCACAGATCATGACACATGAATTTTTGCTTGTTGAACACCCTTGTATGGGACGTTTCTTTGGGATAGTCAAAGTACACAAATCACAAACAAATCCACCTTTTAGGCCAATTATTTCAGCTAAGAAGTCCAAGATAGAGAATATTTCTTTGTGGTTGGATTATATGCTTAATCCGATTGTGCAAAAAGCGAAATCGTACCTAAGGGATTCTTGGCATCTTTTGGAAATCCTGAGGGACATCAATCTCACCCATGTTGAATTTTATTTTGTGTCTCTGGACGTAAATTCACTTTATACTAGTATAGAGTATTTGAGAGGCTACCTTAGTGGTTTTACTGATTTTACACAGGGTAAAGGTGAGATGATTTGTAAACTTATGGGAATAGTTTTGGACAATAATTATTTTGAATTTAACCAGTGATATAACAAACAGACCTCAGGAGTGGCCATGGGGGCGGGGGTAGCTCTGGCCTTCGCCAACCTAGTCATGGCCATGTGGGAGGAGGGTATTTATATTCAAATCCACAGTGGTCTCAAATTATTCTATACCAGAGATACATAGATGACTTGATATTCTTGTGGACTGGTGAAGAGAAAGAATTTGAATCTTTTGTGAAAGATCTAAATCAGACCACAGAATTTTTATTTTTTTCTGTGGGAAGTTTTGGAAAGACTATTAACTTTCTAGATATACATTTGGCCTTTGATACATCTAGTAACATTTCTGTAAGTAAAATTTTCAGGAAAGATGTATTTGTTAATCAATACTTGTATTGAGATAGCTTACACCCTAGACATATGAAGAAGTGGGTAATTAAGGGCCAATTCATTTGTCTCACATCTAATTATGATACTTTCCTTCAGGAGATTAATATGCTGACACACTTTTTTGAACAGAGAGTGTACAATCAGGTTTGGCTTTCAGGAATACAGAATGAAGTGTACATTTTGAGAAAGTCTATTGTCAAGCCTATTATTAAGGGGGGTAAGTGATGTAAGTGGAATGAGGAAAGAGAAGGACAACACCACGTTCATAATTTCATTCCCCATACCCATTGTGAATGAGATGGGTGCCATCAAACATATTATTAAGGACAATTGGAAAGTCTTGATGGGCAATAGAGAGCTTACACAGATTATTGGTACACAACCTAAGTTCACGTATAAGAGAATTAAGAACATCAAGACCATTTTGGAATATGGAGTGGGAAACATGTCAGCATTGGTTAATGAAAATAGTGTTCGGGAGACTTTCTCTTGTAAGAAGTGTAAACAATGCAAGTACATCAGTAATACATCTTGCACATTCATTAAACATCTAAATAGGACTATTTGGCTGAGTAAACACTTCAATTGTGAGAGCTCCAACATAGTTTATGTGGCCATCTGCAAATCCTGTTTTTCTTATTACATAGGGAAAACTATCAGATATTTAAAGCGGAGAATATATGAACACATACTTGCCATAAAGAAAAAATATTTTACTAATGCTTTAGCTAGGCATGCCAGTCAATGTACGAACTTTAAGAAGTTCACTTTTTCAGTAATCGATTTTGTTCCACAGATGGAATTTATAGGGAATACTAACTTGATTTTGGAATGTAAGGAGTCTTTGTGGCAGATCAGTTTGGTAGCTGACAGAGCTCCTGGTCTGAATGAATGTATCAATATTAAGTGCTTTTTAGCACTAAAATAAAAATAAAAATATATACATATATGTTGAGTCTTTCGGCTTTTCCCAGTTAGGGGTCGCCACAGCGGAACTCCGGTCTACTAATGATTGGCAGTAGATTTTTACATGCTGAGTTGCCAGCCCTGATGCACAACCTTCAACGAAGGTACGCCCATTCACACATGTCTCCACACAGAAGACGCTCTAACTGAGAATCGAACAGGACAACGTTTTACTGTGATGCGACAACGCTACCGCAGCATCACCATGGTTTTATAAAAATGACATTTGGATAGGACATGGTTCTTCAAACTATATAGTATTTTTTATTGCTATTATATTTTTTTGGCAACATTTTTATGGTATGATTTTATGCCTTTAACCAAGATGTGATATGTATAGTCATGTGATGATTTATGTAACATAAAAGGGGTGTGTTTTGAGAGGTTAAACATTTTCTGAAGACATTCATGAGGAATAAACTTGGCCGAAAGTGCTAAGAATTGTGTTCGCTCCTTCATTTTTGCAGACTGCTTTTGGTTCATGAGATTCATTTTCAAGTTTGGTGTGTGTTTCTACGTTAGCCAAAATATATGTTTGCAGGTGACACATTTGCTAATGGGCAGCAAAATTCATAAGAAATCTACAGTTCTGTGGCAAGGAGGTCCTTTCGTTCATTGAAGTGACAGACAGATGACTCATCAACAAAATCAAGTGCCTGTCACTACATGTGCAGCTTGGCACCGATGAACAGATATGGAACAATGAGCTGCTTGCTGAGTGAGTGATACACTGAGCAGAGATATGTATACATACTGGGATTATGGCAGTAACCAAGCAGTTCAGGCTGGGTGTACACAAAGGCAGCCTGTATACCCACAGGGTAAAAGACTCCTAAGTGGTATGACAGGGCAATAAACAACCTGGCTGCCCACAAGATAAATGGCATGGTTGTGAGGACAACAACAATAATTTTGATAGGGGTTTACTGCAAGCCAGTCTCTGCATCCACATGATGATTAGTGTGATGTATACTGGGGCAACAACAAAACTGAGTCAGTGGAACAAAGCTGATATTGCTTTTTCTCCCACTGGATAAAGTGGGCAATGGTAGATGAGCACAACTATGTTGATGCATGTGTGCTCAGATATGCATGACATTGTGAACAGGCAGTCAGGGATTCTGCACACTGCAGCAGAGCACAGAAAGGTAACCTGTCTGCTAACTGAATATATGGTATTATGAACCTCAGAACAGCCACACAACAAACATCAAGGCTGCACAACAGAATTGGCTTGTGTTCCCTTGTTATCTACAGCACTATGTCTGCTTGGACAACGTCATGGGAGCAGTGAGGATATACAGTAGCAGAAGCAGCCTGTCTGCCCTTCATGGATGTAGCATCCTATGGTACACAGCAAGGAATGGGTATAACAGATACGGCGTAGGCTTGCTCACAGACAATTAGAATTTACAGAAACCAGTAGGGTATGGGGTGTGGTATTCATTGAGGAAATGTCTGTTGTAGTAGAAGTGCCATACAATAGGTCACAGTCACAGGATGCAGATCTGAGAATGTGCTCCAGGGGGGCACTGTGCAGGATCTGATACCTTCTGTAATACTGATGACTGGCAGTTATAGTATAGTACTGAAAATGTGGAATGTGCACACACACACACACACACACACACACACACACACACACACACACACACACACACACACACACACACACGCACACACACACACACACACACACACACACACACGCACGCACGCACGCACACACACACACACACACACACACACACACACACACACACGCGCACACACACACACACACACACACACACACATGCAGACAAATGTAGCTAAAAATTTATTTTTTGAGATTATCTGGACCTCTAAGGGCAGTTTTCATTCATTCTTACTTACAGTAAGTAATATTAAATATTAAATATTGATATTCGGTTTCTGCCTTATATAAGTGGTACATTTTGGATTATTTTCTGCTTAAACTCTGAGCTTTGGCTGGCTAAGACCTACCTGCAATCAACTGGATGTATAAGTGAATTTAAGTAAATCTTTATCTGCACTTTTTTCAAATAATACAGCATTTAAATTGATTTATTTGTGTTGCACTGAATGCTATCTAGCTAGAAGTTGTTGCTCTGTTTTTTCAGTTAATGCTTGTTAGAATTTAGTGCCAGTTAGAGTTCCTGCATAGCCAATGATAAGTGGGGGAAGTTTCACTTCATTGATTTTCGGTTTCTGCCTTATATAAATCAGTAAAAAATAAACGTTCTATAAACTAACAAAGCCAACAGCCAAAAAGAACGCTTATCACCTCCGTGTCTTGAGACGCTGATCTCCACCAAGAAAACGACAGCAGAAGAGTGTAAAAGAATCACTTGAAAAGTGAAAACTGGTGTAATAATGCAATAATGCAATAACCAACGGTTAATAAAAAAACTGGTTTAATAAAACAAAACCAGCGGTTAAGCGCTTTCACTTGCTCCACGGCAAGCTTCATCAGAACAATACATAATGAAACTGCTGACATTTAAATAACCTATTTGGTGCCAAAAGCACTATATAAAAATAATACATTTAAAGAAATAGTACATTTAAAGAAACATCTGCTGACCCTACTAACATATTAAGCTAAGCGTGTCCCTATAAACCAAATAAAATACATAGTGAATCAAAACATCATAAGAATAACTAACATACCTGCAAACACTGAACAATAAACCTTACCATAAATTATGATACATAATTGTGAATACATAAACATACCTTAAAAAAATAAAAACATCTAAATAATAAAATTATGAAAGTGAATCATATAAGTAACCCCATTAATAATCAGTAAAAACCCATCGATTAGATGCTATTGTACTTGTAAAAAATCAATCCATAAGTAAAAGAGGTTTGATGGAAATAACATCATTTAATCCTGGTATGGTGGAGGCGTCAGTAAAGATTTGCCACCAAAATTCTTTATATGATAGTATTCCTTTAAAGTCCCCCCCCCCCCGGATCTATTTGGATGCTGTCCAAGATAGCAAATTTAAAGGAATGCCTATCCCCATACTTATTGATATGCCTGTATAAAGCGTTTTTTCATCCTTGGTTCTAATACTATACAAATGTGCATAAATGCGCCTGTTAAATTTCCTTTTGGTCTTTCCAATATAAAATCCTGTACAGGCCATGAATTTTGCTAAATATATAACCATTTTGGTGTTACAATTCCCTTGTTGGAATCTAATTCTGGTCCTATTCACATTTTCTAACACAATACTATATTCCTGAAAAATTGTATAGCATTGTTTACAGACAAGACAAACAAGCAGACTTTCTTGTTTATTGACTAATTTCGGCATTCATGTTGCCAGTAGCTGCAATAGTGGTTCTTGTAAGCTCAAGCACCCGTCAGTATCTTTAGCACCTCATCGAAGTGGTGTTCCATCTACTGCTTTGCATGGGGTACTTAATGACAGTATGGACAACACTAATGAAATACCCAACTATAATTTACACTCTCCTGGGATCCCTAATGGACAGGGGACAGCTAGTGGATATGTAAAACCGATCATTTACCAGTTACTATACAGCCTATCGATCAGAGGAATAGCAGTAGGTTGGGTACATCTGATTTTCCGTTCAATTTTTCTTTTGGTGACCTCGATGAAGAAGCTAAGCATACGGGCACCAAACCAAAGAGAATGTTGCCCAAAATTACCTATGCTCAAACCGATAGTGGAGTTCCTATTGGCAAAGGTACTGTTACTACATCTGAAACATATATTACAACAGACAAGTTATGTGGTAATGCAAATAATTTATTAAAAAAATTCCTGGACAGCAATTGCATTTTTGATAACAGAACTATAGACAATGAGCCAGGAAGATCTTCAGTACCTAAGGGTACACTTAAAGACTTTATTTTTTCCTTGGGCAAGAAACTGAACAATATAAACAATTTAAAGTTGGATAATGCTTATTTAACAAAATGTATCGAAACTAAAATAGTCCCTATGGGACTTAGGTTTTTTTAAACATCCGATGGGGATTGAGCTAACGGAAAATGTTATATCTGAATTCAACTAATTTTTTGACCAATGTGGTATAAAATTCATGCAATTGTTAATTAAGTTTAACGATGAAAAGTTGGCTATACTTATGCATGAAGTGGAAGAGGTGAATGAGATGATTAGAAATGATTTATTGTTCCCACAATGGGAAAAATTGTAAGTTAAACAGAACATGGCCGATAATACCATTAAAAAAGCATACATTCATAAGAGTAAAAAACGTTATCGAGATACTGAGCAATACAATAAGGGTAGAGTATATTTCTGGGATAAGAATAAGGGCATTAATAATGACTTTAAGTATGCTCATACTGACACTTCTGACAATACCAATTCTTAGTATACACATCAAAGGGAAGAGAAATCCCATTTTTACCATGCAGACAACAGGGGAAACAAAGAGATTGGAAATGGGGGGGGAATTGGCGAAAACACAACTATCAGGAGAACCGTGGACACTACCAGTATACAAGGTATACAAAAGACCCATATGTGAGGGAGGAAAAGAAATACTGATTTCCAAAGACAACACTGTTAATAACATTGGAGAGAGTATAGTGAGAGAAGGTATTGTAAATACATACAGAAATTTTAACATCTATAATTATACAGATTATCCGTTAAACATTTCCCACTTTGACCTACTTTCCAAAGGGATGAAATACATCCCTACCACTAAATTTAGATTAGTGGACTGTATTAGTGAGATCAAGAGATACATTAGAAAATTAAATTTGGCTATTATGTTTAAGGATTCCACAGACTCTCTAAGATCCAATTACAATACAGTATCTAAAGTTTTGAGAAAGAAGAGTATGTTTGTGCCCCCCATGCATCCTGTTATCTCGATCTATGACAAGTCTGTCACCCAACAGATATACCAGTTACAGAACCACATTTGTGGTACCAGGACCAATTTCAATCTTTTGCTGGAAGAATACAGGGTCCTTCAAGAATTAAAGAATGACAGCAGTTTTAGGGTTATGAAACCCGACAAAGGGGGTGGCATTGTTATATACAATAGTATGGAATATGCTTCCAAAATGCATGATCTATTACACACATCAGGCAATTATGAGATAGTCTCTCTCAATGAAATCAACATAGCCTACAAAAGTATAGACATGCATTTAGAAGAATTCTTGATAGACAACAGGATCACGGAGGACACTTACAAGTTTATTAAGGTAGAATACCCCACTTTGATATCACTTGCAGGGATCCCCAAAGTCCACAAAAATACTGAAAATCCCCCCTTCAGACCTATTATCTCAGGTAGTAAATCGAAAACTTTTCCCTTGGGTTCCGTTATTGATGTCTGTCTTAAAGATATTTATGAAAAAATCCCTCATCTCGTTAAAGATTCCTGGGAATTTTTGAAAAACTACCCTGTTTACCTTTGGAAAGATGACTTATTGTTCATTACTATTGATGTTATAGACTTGTTTTCCTGTATCTCAAAAGATGAAGGTTTAGAAGCTTTTGCTAATAGTATCAGAAAATATGCTGATATAGAATGGGACAAAGCCTGTTTAATATTGGATATGATGTCATTGGTATTAGAACATAACTATATTTATTATGAGGGAGAATATTCAGGCAAACTAGGGGCATAGCTATGGGAGCAGCGTGTGCTCCCATATACGCCAACCTGGTAATGCTAGATTGGGAGGAAACTATGGTGTTTAAGAGTGAATATATGAAATACATCAAATATTACTCCCGATACCTGGATGATATTTACATCTTATGGGATGGTAGTGTTACTTTACTAGATCAATTTCTAGAATTTTTGAACCAGAGCAGTGAGTTTCTCAAATTTACATCATCCAGTAATCATCGAGGTATTCCATATTTAGACACATATGTTTCAAAAGGAGACAAAGGATTTAAATCTAAAATATACAGGAAAAACACTTTTTCCAATAGTTATCTCGAATTTACTAGCAACCATCCCAGGAATCAATTTCTCAACATTTATAAAGGGCAACTTATACGTGCCATAAGAATGACCTCAGACCATTCTGAGATGTTAGAGGAAGTGCTATAGATTACATCTTTATTCAAGGATAGAGAGTATGATGTTAATATGATGTCTAAAGTAAGTAAAATAGTTATTAATGAATGGGGAAGCAGATACATACCCCTGTTAGGTTATAATTACAATCACATGGTTAATAATGGCAACAATTATGACCATCTTTCAGATGGTAGTACCACATATGGTAGAGTGTGGTTTTGGAACATGGACCATATATAGGGAAGATAAAGAAAATCCTGGTTAATAATTGGAATATTATTCTAGTTGACCAGGACATTGCCACAATTTTGAGGACTTGACCCCAGTTTGTTAACAAAATGGGACAAAATATCAAAAATTATCTCGAGAGAGGGTACTGATGCAATGTTCCAAATCACACACATACGAAAAAATGTGGAAGGTGTAAACAATGCTATACAATTTTTCAGGAATATAGTATTGTGTTAGAAAATGTGAATAGGACCAGAATTAGATTCCAGCAAGGGAATTGTAACACCAAAATGGTTATATATTTAGCAAAATGCATGGCCTGTCCAGGATTTTATATTGGAAAGACCGAAAGGAAATTTAACAGGCGCATTTATGCACATTTGTATAGTATTAGAACCAAGGATGAAAAAAACGCTTTATACAGGCATATCAATAAGTATGGGGATAGGCATTCCTTTAAATTTGCTATCTTGGACAGCATCCAAATAGATCTTGGGTGGGGGGACTTTAAAGGAATACTATAATATAAAGAATTTTGGTGACAAATCTTTACTGATGCCTCCACCATACCAGGATTAAATGATGTTATTTCCATCAAACCTCTTTTACTTATGGATTGATTTTTTACAAGTACAATAGCATCTAATCAATGGGTTTTTACTGATTATTAATCGGGTTACTTATATGAGTCACTTTCATAATTTTATTGTTTAGATGTTTTTATTTTTTTAAGGTATGTTTATGTATTCACAATTATGTATCATAATTTATGGTAAGGTTTATTGTTCAGTGTTTGCAGGTATGTTACTTATTATGATGTTCTGATTCACTATGTATTTTATTTGGTTTATAGGGACACGCTTAGCTTAAAATGTTAGTAGGGCCAGCAGATGTTTCTTTAAATGTACTATTTCTTTAAATGTATTATTTTTAAAAAGCACTTTTGGCGCCAAATAGGTTATTTAAATGTCAACAGTTTTGTTATGTATTGTCCTGATGAAGCTTGCCATGGAGCAAGTGAAAGCACTTAACCGCTGGTTTTGCTTTATTAAACCAGTTTTTTTATTAACGGTTGGTTATTGCATTATTGCATTATTACACCAGTTTTCACTTTTCAAGTGATTCTTTTACACTCTTCTGCTGTCGTTTTCTTGGTGGAGATCAGCGTCTCAAGACACGGAGGTGATAAGTGTTCTTTTTGGAAGTTGCCTTATATAAGTGGTACAGTTTGGATTATTTTCTGCTTAAACTCTGAGCTTTGGCCGGCTAAGACCTACCTGCAATCAACTGGATGCATAAGTGAATTTAAGTAATCTTTATCAGCACTTTTTTCAAATAATACAGCATTTAAATTGATTTATTTGTGTTGCATTGAATACTATCTAGCTGGAAGTTGTGGCTCTGTTTTTTCAGTTAGTTCCCCACCCACCTCCCCTGCTTTTGTTTTGGTGTTGATCTTGGTGACTTTGAAACTGCCCACCCCTCTTGTAAATTTGCATTTGGATACTCCTCCTGGGCCCATCTCATTTGCTCACTCAAAAAAAAATGCACTTTATTCATCTGCTTTCATTGTATTTGTGTTTCTTCCTACTTTATTACTTTATTTTGCTTTTGCGTCATCTTAAAAGTACTCAATTGTATTTATTACTGCTTGGTGTAACTATCATTCTAAGCCTTTTGGTTTAAGCACTTGGGCTTCAGACCAGTTGTTTTACATTAAGAAGGTTTGTGGTCTGCACTGTTGTGTGGCAGGACAGGTAGCTTACATCCTTCTAAGTTGGGAACTGCTGATTGAAGGTTCAGTGTCTGTTATTCTAAAAGTGTATTAGTTCTGGTTTAAGTACTTGGACTTCAGGCCTGTCATTTTACATTAAGAAGGTTTGTGGTCTGCACTCTTGTGGGAGGAGAGGCTGGACTCTGCCCTTCTGAGCTGGGAATTTCTGGTTAGAGGCTTATAGTGCCTGCATATGTGAACTGTTCTTACTGAAATTAGTGTGCCTTGTTTGCTGTCACATAAACTAGATTCAGGCCTGCTGAATCTAGATTTGTTTGTATAACTTGAGCACTAATCCAGGCCTTCTTTTTTGGAGAAGGTTCCCCTGCACCCCAGTGGCAGGAGTGTGCAGTTAGAACTTGTCTGATTGAAGACTACAGGAACAGGGCTCAGTTTTGAGATTGTTTTACTGGATAATTGGGTAATTTGTTTAAAAGCCTTTTCTAATTGCTTGTAGTCATCTAAAGCTGTTTTAAGTGTTTTTTTTTTACTGTTTTTGCCTTATCTTTTCAAAAAAAATTGTCCTTGTTTCCCACCTTTCTAAACTAGTATAGTCCAGTTTTCAGGCTAGTGCTGAATTCAGGGCTGTGTTACAAGTTTTTGAGTTGCCCATACCTTACTTGGATAGAAGGAGGTTTCTTTGTTCACCTGTGAGACAGGGAGCTTTGAGCAGCCATCTGTCCCTGGAGGAGTGGTTCCAGCACTCCTCGCTAGTAGTTTATAGGCCATTTTGGGCTAATTTCTATCTCTTTCATTTCCCTGCTGTAAAAAACACATTTGCATGGTTTTGCACATCCAGGCAGTGCCGGTTAGCTAAGGCTAAATTATTCCCAGCTCCACCAAGTCTCCTCTTCAGTTTTTCCCTTGAAAGTAGTCTAACTCTCAACCTAAGCACTTAAAAAAGCATCCTACAGTCCAGCACTTGCTCAGACCTAATAGCAAAGCACTAATATACCCTGACACTTGATTGCCCAGCAGGGCAAGGCTCATTATTCACCCCTCACCAACCAAGTGACTAAGCAGCTCACCCTACTATTCAGGCATGACCAAAGGGCAATTTCAGGTATACTCTCCAGTCCAGCTGGTGAACCTGGGTATCCTGAGGCAATGATACAACTGCCTTGTACATAGACAACCCTCTCCTCTTACCACAAAACATTAGTGTATGCGAGAGATACAGTTATATAGCTAAATTGGAAGCTAAGCTCTCTCCACCCAAGACTGGAACAGGCAGTCATGAGGAGAAGGTTAACACTTGCACCCCACCTCCAGTCTCACATAGACATACTAAACCAGCTCTGGCAAAAAATACACATAAATACACAAAATCATACTTGGAGGCTCTAAATAAAAACCTGCAAAAGCATCAGAGACCTCCAAAGCAAACACCCAAAAAACCTGCACCTCCCGTCACAAACCAGACAACACATAAAACACAAAATCAGTGTGCCGCACAATCACAGCCCTTAAGGCGAAATAACATATAACAATATGGAATAACCGTTGCTGTGCACCATTCTATGGGCACGTAGCCTGTGGAGAGGCTAAGGTTGAACAGTGTGTTTAGGTGGGGGGTTAGTTCGTTCTGTAGTTCATGCAAGATGCAGCCTGGGACACCATCTGGCCCCACTGATGCTGTGCTTTTGGCTTTTGAAAGGGCTGCTTTCACCTCTGCGTCTGATTTCTGGGACACTACGCTTTTCAGGTATTGTTGTGGGCCCTTTTGGGGGTGAGAGGGGGGTGATGTTTGCACTGAATCTATCTGCCAGGATGTTGGCAATATCAGTAGGTTCAGTTTATTTTGTGCTATTTTGCACTAGCTCAGAGCATATCTGTGAGTTGCCACTTAGATTCTTGACATAGCTAAAGAAGGCTTTGTGGTTATCTTTTGAATCCTTGGCTATTTTTCTTTCTATGTTAGCCTTGGGTGATTTTATGAGGGACCTTAGTTTCTTACTGATACTGATCAGGGATGTCTTTCCTTCTTGGGATTTGCTTTTTTTCTGAACTAGTTTCCTCCTTCTGTTGTATAGCCTGTTTATGGCAGGGGTCCACCAGACTGGTTTCCTTCTCTTAGGGGAGTGAGTCTTGGTTTTGCTAGGGATAGCACAATCCATGCATCCTTGTATGTGCTCATAGAGTGCATTTGTAAAGGTTCCTGCATCTTGGACACTGTTATCCTTTAGAATGGGGGCTGTGAAACTTACCACCTCTGTCTTAAGTAAGGTGAAATTTGGTATAGAAAAGTTTTTCACTGTGGTTTCCTTGGTTGGGGGTGGTGGTGTGGTGTGGACATCCAGAGTAATTAGTTTATTGTCTGATCTAACCAGTGACGGGTTGACCTCTGGTGTGGAACACCTGTCGCCCATGTTGATGATGACCAGGTCCAATGTTTTCACCTCTGGTAGGGGAGTTTACCAGCTGATCCAGGGCACTTGTATTGATAAATTCCAGGAAGCGCTAGACCTGGGAGTTTGTACTTGAGTAGTTTTCCCAGTTAACAGTAGGGTAATTGAAATCGCCCAATATCAGGGTGTTTGGTAGGACCTTCATGTTTTCCAGTGTCTCCAGAAAGGCGGATTGGTGGTCCTGGGTCATGGAGGGTGATCTGTAGCAGGCCACAATTTGCATTGCAGATTTGCCTGATGTTAGTTGCACATGGATGATCTCAGAGGTATCATGCTGTGCCAATAACCTGGAGGTGTAGGTATCCTTGATGAATATGGATACACCCCCCCCTTTTGTGTTTTGGTCCATGTTCTGTGGCCGAAATGTGTGGTATGAGTTGTAGCCTGGTAGTGCTGGGGTGCTCTCTGGAGCCTTGAACAGGTTTCAGTTACTGCCCAGATGTCAACATTCTCCATACTGAGGAGTGCTTCGAGCTCGTGCATTTCAAGATTTAAACTCCTGGAGTTGAGTAGTATAACCCTCATTTTTTTTTATTTGTGCTGTTTACGGAGGTGGGTTTGACTTTTGAGCCTTGCCTAAAAAAGGCACTATTGGGGCAGCAAGAAACTTGACCAGTATTCGAAAGCCTAGGGGTGACAGCCATCTCTTCTGAAGCAACAAGGCTTGTCAAGCATGTCGTCCCAGGCTGACAGACACTGGATCCCCTTTTAATTACACCAGAAGCTTATCCAATTGTTGAAATTGATCATTTTTTTCTTTATACTACGGTATCATTCTTGGTGAGGGCAGGATGCTACTCAGGGTTAGGGTCATACCAGCCTGGGCTACATGATCAGAGAGTTCTTCCATGTTTCTTTTCATGTAGTCCAGAGAGGTACATTTCAGGTCATTCACACCAACATGAACAATGACTTGTTCTGGAGTGACCTGAGTGCTTGTCTTATGTGGCAGATTCTGGATCCCGACAGGCAGCTAACAGTAACCTTCTCCTTGTCCAGCCTAGTGAGTGGGACGTCAGTGTGCCTGACTATAGAGTTGCCTATTACTAGTTTGTTAGGTATGTTTATTTATTTATTTATTTTATTTTACATTTGTTAACCGGGAGAGTCCGACTGGATACATGTCCATTTTCAGCGGAGGCCCGGGGAGAAAAGCTCCAGGTACATAACAGACATATGAACATTGTTAATGCAAAAAAGGAAGATAGTTGAGTTCTAAATACAATATAAAGATACATCACATCTTGGGAAAAAAATAACAGCAGCATATAAAAAAAAAAAAACATAGGTCAGTTACAAAGGCGAGGTGCCTTGTTAAAAAGCGGTTAAGGATAGTGAGGTAAGAGAAGGGTAAATGATAGTGGTTAATCAGGTTTGGAACAGGGACATTGCCAGAGAGTTATTGTTATATGGAGGGGCCACAACTGACCCTGGTAACTATCGCCCCATAAGCCCCACTAGCCTGGTCTGCAAGGCTATGGAGCGCATCATCATGGAACACATTAACAAAGACATTGGGAACCTCCAAACACTTGACCCAACCCAGTTCGGCTTTGTTAAGGGCAGCTCATGCCTACTAAATCTGGTTGACTTCTTCAAGACAGTCACCAAGGCCATAGATGAGGGGAAGGTGGTTCACACAGCCTACCTTGACCTCGCCAAGGCTTTTGACACCATTCTCCACCCGGGAATTATAGAAAAACTCAGCAGCCTGAACATAAACCCCTACATCACGAGATGGGTTGCCAACTGGCTTACAGACAGAACTCACACGGTAAGAATAGCAGGCTCCAGGTCTGACTCTAAACCAGTCACAAGCAGTCCTGGGACCCCTACTGTTCAGCATATACTTCTCAGAAGTACAGGCAAAGACAGGAGGACTATGGCTAATCAGGTTCACTGATGACTGCAAACTGGGAGCCATAACTGACTCTCCGGCTGACATGGACATTCTCCAAAAGGGCCTTACTGAGACGAACACCTGGTGTCAAAGTCATGGTCTCAAGCTAAATGCCAAAAAATGCATAGTCATCCCATTTGGGAAAAACAAAACACCCATGAATTACCACATAAATGGCAGCCCCCTTAATACAGAAGAGGTAATAAGAAATCTGGGGACCCAGGTAGATAGTAATCTCTCCTTTGACAATCATATTACCAAAGTAGTTATGAAATCCTTCTGTGTAGCCCATCTAATTACTAAAGGGTTTACACCTAGAAATAAAGAGGTTCTAGTGCCCCTCTACTCGTCACTCATCAGACCCATCATAGAGTACAATGCCCCATTTGGGATGTACCTCACAAGACACTTCCAATAGCTGGAAAGACCACAAAAGTACCTCACCAAGAGGATTACTGGCCTCAAACATATGCACTATGCAGCCCAAATGGAAAAACTCCGGCTGTACTCAGTGGCATATCGCTTACTTAGAGGTGATCTCTGCCTGACTTACAAAGCCATGTCTAACTCAGAATTGATGGACATGCTCCACCTAAAGAAATCCAAGTCACTGCGAGCCACTCACTCTAGTGAGCTAAACCTCACCACAACAATAAATAGAACATGCTGGAGGGATAGATTCCTGTCACAGAGACTCCCCATGCTTTGGAACAAAATTCCAAACTAAATTAGGCAGAGCCCCTCACTAACACTCTTCAAGATAAAGCTTGACGAGTGGATGGTAACAGAAAATACACCCCGGGATCACTTCATTGGCTCTTCTTGACAGAGGCTCAGTTAATTAATCAATGGGGCAGTGAAAGCCGACACACTCTGGCTAGGCTTATAAATGCCCTCGGGCAGATAGCCTAGTACCTACCTATGAACTATGAATTAAAATGATGATGAGTAGCTTCATACTATTATATAACCAATTACAGGTACCATCTCAATATATTTACCTTCTACACCAAAGACATTTCTATGCTGTGGTACAGTTGTACCAAGTAACTTTGTAGTACATCTGCAAGAGGTTTTAAATATAGAAATGTTCTTAGTCTTTTTGTCTGTGTTTTCAGGGTGGGTATAGCTTGCATATCAGTTGGAGGTGAACTGGAAGTGAACTGCAAGTTTTAGTTCCTTGAACAGAGAATACTCTGGAAGAATACAATACTGAATACTGTGAAATGTCAATGTAATTTGTTTTTATCTATAGTGGATCAAAGAGTTATTGGATACAGCTTTAATTAAGTGGTCTTTGTAGTGCTCTACAGTGGTGGAAGTTGTGCAGTTTGTAGATCAAAGTGTAGATGGGTAGCTTGGCTATAACCTTGATTTGGAATCACCTGACAGCTGCAGATGTACAATGCTGGAATTAGTTTTTTGGGTCACCAGTAATGAAACAGAATTTTTATTGTGGACTGTAGGAAGTTTGTTCCATCCTTTGTTGTCGTACCTGATATGTCTGGCATGACATACTACAAGACTAGAATAAGGACCTTTTTAGCCAAGGCCTCTCTAGTGTCTTTGGCTAATAGTTTTCCACTGCTGTTACATATTGACAGAAGTGTGTTAGTTTTGGCTATTGAGCTGGGAGTAATCAAACTCATACATATGCATGGACCTGTACAGTTTTTACTTTCTGTCCTTCTGGACCTAGACTGTTCCATTTGTCTAGTAAACTAGCCAGTCTTCTGTATACCAAGCAGCATGCGTTCACTTCAAAAGACTACTCTACACTCCCGTTGGTGCAACCAGTGGCATTCTCAAGTTAGGTTAAAGGTCAGTTTAGAGGCAATTTCAATTATGACATTATGGGAGGCCAGTGTGTGTGTGTGTGTGTGTGTGTGTGTGTGTGTGTGTGTGTGTGTGTGTGCACGTGCGTGCGTGCATGTGTGCGTGTGTGTGTGTGTGTGTGTGTGTGTGTGTGTGTGTGTGTGTGTGTGTGTGTGTGTGTGTGTGTGTGTTTATTTCTGTATCTCCAATACATTTGGGATGCATAGAATGGTACAAAATGGCTGACCTGGTACTTGGTGTTAAGGAACAGAATTTATGACAAAGTTTCACTTCATTCACCTTTTAGCCATTCTGGAGTAATTACTAACATCTGTATATTATTAGCCTTTTGTACTGCTTCAATATAATGGATCCTTATTACTTTATATTTCCTTGATAGCAGAAGGAGACCATAAATCTATAACTTTTTTATTATTTAAGTGCATCTGACATTCTACCTTCCCAATTTCTCTACCTCCCCACCTTTCCTTCCCCTATCCCATGCCCTCTTGAATGCATTCATAGAGTCCATCACTAGTACCTATTCAGATAGTGCATTCCATGTGTTCAAAACCCTGTCCATGAAGATGATCTTTTGTGGCAGGCTGTAGCTGGCCCCTACAGTCTGCTGTCTCTGCCCGACCTTTCTTCCTCTGTTATTCCTATTCAGGATACCCCATTTACATCTTTCTGACATGGTCTTCTACAACCATATCATGTCCCCCCATCTCTTCTGGTTTTCTGGTCCAAAATCTCCATCTCCTGTAGTCTCTGCTTCTGTCCTTTCCCCTCCATCTCATACACCTTTATAATGGCTTTTCTCTGTGCTCCTTCCAGCAAAGTGATGTGCATTCTAGATCTATACATATTAGCTGAAGACATGACCTGAGCAGGACCTGGAAGAGTGAGTGTTACCTCTGCTTCTGGAGCATGAGGATACACCACAGTATTGTCTGGCTACTACAATCCCATTCTCACTTTATTCCTGGTAATCCACTCCTATTGTGATAAACACCCCCAGCCAGGTCCAATATCTGCACTGGAGTCACCAGTTCCAGTCCTCCCAATTGATACATTTTACTAGGATTGCTGTAGCCCAAGTGAGTACTTTGTATTTCTCTGAATTGGTCCCACATTGCTGCCTTTCAGGCCACTTTGTAAGCCTTTCCAAATCCTTCCTTAGTCTCTTCTTCCCATCCCCCAGTGTTATACATAACTGTGTGTCATCAGTAGGAGGGTGACTGTTCACTGTTCCCTCAGATGTGTCTAAAACAAATGGTTTTACTATGTCTAATTAACATGAGTCAAGACTGTTTCAACCAAATGAAACAAGCCGAAGCTTTGACCAGACAAAAAGAAAAAAAAATGTGTATAAAACCACCTGTACCTCACATCTGAGGGGTTTTCCTCTCCCACACCCACCTTATTTAATTATACTAATTTCAAGGAAAATGAATCACTGAGAAAACTGAAAAGCTTAACTGAATCACTGCTGGAGTGCAAATGGAAACCACACCAGCAGTTACTCCCTATGGAAAGTAGTAGTCAGTGAACTACAAATCAAGGAAATGTACTTAAAGTTTTGAACTCTCATCTGGTTTATACTCACCCAATGGTAGGAAAAGAGAAATAAACCCAATGAAGAATATGAACAGAGAGTGTGCTTGCGGGTACACCACTATTCAGCTTCCATATTTTTGACATTCTTCCTACCACCATAACCCTTTGTGCTATGTTTAATCTTGTTCCTGCCCCTGACCTAATCTTGATCCTGGCTCTGACCCCATCTTGATCTTGTCCTTGATCCCATCTTGATCCTGGCTCTGACTCCATCTTGTTCTTGCCTCTGACCCCATTATGATCCTGCCTCTGACCCCATCTTGACCTTGGCTCTGACACCATCTTGATCTTGCTCTTAAATCTACAATTTTTTAAGCAACTATCTGTGAAGGAGTTAGTCAAAGTCCTTGGTTAAGTTCAAGTGGATTGGCCCTACTGGTACTCCACAGTCATGATCACCTCTACTGCACTGATAAAAGGATTAGGTGTGAGTGACACTTTCTTCTGCTGGTGAACTTACATCACTGTTGACAAGGAGAGTTTTTCTCTGTAGGAACAAAGGCATCCTTTCCCTTAAGATTCTCTCCATTAATTTCCTCTTGCCTACAGTTAGACGTTGCCCGTTCGATTCTCAGAGTGTCTACTGTGTGATGACATGCGTGAATGGACGTTCTTTCTTTGAAGGTTGTGCGTTAGGCCCGGCGAGCCAGCACGTAAAACTCTACTAAGCCGAAAGACACACACACACACTTTCCTCTTGCCTACACCCCCTTCCCCATATAAGAGTATATCATTTGCTCTGCTGTCTTCCAGTCCTCAGTCACTTCTACAAGGGTCATATTCCTGATGACTTTGGAAGACTCCTGATGTGGTCCTTGTGTTTATCATTCCTTAGGGAAAACAGTTCTTTGCTCATCTTCTCCCTCTATATTCTAGCATCTGTCCCCTGCTCTCCCCATTCTGGCTTACATGTTCCCCACTATGGTGCTGCTCCTTGCCTTGCTTTGTAAAGAAAAACAAAGCAAACTATTCATTTAGTACCTCTGCCCCCCCCCCCCATGATATCCCTCCTTTATTTATTTAGCTACACCAGATCTGTCCCTCCTTTTCTTCTTTCTGCTGTATACTTACATAGATCTTGGTCTCCCTTTTCACCTTTCTTCTTACTCTGCTTCTGTTTGTGCTTTCATTGTCCTTACCTCCTTAGTTACATTTTTGCTTGTGTCATTGTGCTGTGCTTCCTGTACTGCCTTACTAGTTCCTTACTGCCTCTTTTATGCCCTCTTCTTTGCCCTAATCTTTAATGTCATGTATGTTGTCATACTGGCCTGTTCACGTGATATTTGTGCTTATTTCAAGAGATTTATAAAAACCTGTGCATAACAAGATTACATATCCCTTGGCCTGAAAGTGGTATTGGACTCCTTGAAATGGACTGCATGTACAGATTGGCAGTAATGAGATACATACATATTTACCAATATAACTGGAGCTAAACGTAGTGAAGGTTCTAAACCATGAAAAAAGCAAATAAGTCTAAAATGTTATCTTTGCTTAGACTACGAGAAGCATTTTGGAAAAGAGTGAGCAAGGAAAGCAAACCAGAAAAAAAACAGGTACCAATAGAAAGTACCCTCCCAAACACAAGAAAGAATATATATACAGGTTGTGATTAGAAGAAAAGGAAAGAATACAGGAAAGCCCACAATTATAACAACAAGTACGGAGAACAACTGTAAAAAACAAGCTGATCAAAATTTGATGCATGAATGGCTAAAGTGTGGTGAATTTAAACCAAAAGATGAAAGGTAAATAAAGGCAGCTCATGAACTAAACTGTGTATGTGGTGTTTACAAAACAGTGGCAAATATAGGCAAATGCAAGTTATTTATTATACAACTAGAAACAGTTTCCCCTCTTGTTGACTGTTGTGGATCTATACATTGAAAGGGAATAATAATATAGCAAGACTGTTACACTGTGGAATGTGCAAACACTACAACATACAAGTAGCCTGGAAACATTACAGAAATGAACTGCAAATAATTACTGTTCACACTGGATCATCCAATATCAATGATCAAAAAAAGTAGAAGCAAGAAATGTAATCAATGAAATGACAATAATAATTGTTGAAATACAGCTACAACTAGCAACTATTATGTCCTGCATACTGAAAGACATGAAGGTGTAAAATACTAGAATGTACAAGCAGAAGCTAGAGCAATGTGTAACAGACACCAAGGTAATTCCAATAGTAGAAGGAGGAACAGGGATAATTAAAAAGCATTTTAAGCAGTCTCCATATGAAAAAAATTAACAAAGAAATTAATCTGAGAACACTGCGAGTGCTGAGTAGAGCACTCTTGGCAAACATCAAAGACTGAAGCAATACAATTTTCATGATTTAATGCTATTTTTTATTTATTTTTTTATTTTATTTTATTTGTTTTTATTTACCAGGTTTTATGGCCTAGGTTGAATTACCCCCCCACCCACTTTGAGCAGACTCCTGGGGAGAAAAGATTGAACATATTACAAACATTTTTAAACAGACATTCAGTAATATACACAAACATATAATATATAATATATATTAACAAATGCACATACATTTATTGATTAGATTTCATTCATATGAAAGTAGAGGCAATGTATAAAAGATACGCATTAGTAGATGTTGCACATTGAGCATATGAAGAGGTGTATTAGTGAGTTTGTTAGATAGATAACAGATCTTTAAATTAGTGCCTACAATTTCAAATAAAAGGAGGTGATGGAGGGAAAAATGTTAATATTGTAGTTAGTTGGGCGGCGCAGTGGTGCAGCAGTTAATGCTGTCGCCTCACAGCAAGAGGTTCTCCGGTTCGATTCTCGGCTGGGGTGCCTTCTGTGTGGAGTTTGCATGTTCTCCCTGCGTTCGCGTGGGTTTCCTCCGGGTACTCCGGTTTCCTCCCACATTCTAAAGACATGCTTCTGGAGCATTTCTCCCCGGGCCTCTGCTGAAAACAGGATCTGTGGAACCTAGTCGGACTTTCCCAGTCAACAAATGTAAAATAAAATAAAAATAAAAAATAAGAGGTGGGGTGTAAAGCAGGTTCAGAGACATATATATGGCTATCATAAGATTTAAAATAGAAGTACAGAGATAGGGAGTGAGCAGTGTCACAAAATAACGTATACACCAGGGAAATGCTAGTAAAACTATTTAGAGATTGCTGAAGATTAGCTGAAGGGCATAGGATTCTAAATGCAGAGAAAATCTGATGATATGGCAAGTTGAAAAAAGCAGTGGGATTTATCCTGACAATGTACAGAGCAGATCCATTGATCTGATAGGTGAAGATTCAGTTGTGTTTTAAATAAGTTTGCATTCTGAATGGATTCCAGTGGAAGTGGGATGGAGTTCCATTGCTGAGCTACGATATTTGAATATAGACAGTCACCTGCAGGATTAGATGATTTGGTTATAGTGATTAATGATTTTTCCCTCGAGTGCAAAATTCTATTGGGGGAGTGATGTATTAAGCTGTTAAGGGCTGGGAACTTGTCTGGTTTATAGAGAAGTTTGTGTACTGTGGTTAGCTGAGAAATAGCTAGGTGATGTAATACTTATCAGTTTAATTCTCAGAATGCTAGGTAGTGGTGTGTTTCTTTGTTATAGTTTACTGAAAATGTGACTATTTTGTTATAACATTATTCAAGCTTAGACAGGAACTTTAAGATTTTGATGGGTTTTTTTTTAATCAGAATGTGGTCAAATTTCAACTGGTAGTATCATGACACCCAATAATTTTCTATGTTTTACTTGATAAGGAATAGTGTTGTTTTGGTAGATATGTGTTGTGGGGTGAAAAGTAGTAATTTAGATTTTTTTAGGGTTTAGAAGTACTTGCAAATTATTTATCCATGTTTCAATCAATAAGGATTGCTGTGTAAGGTCTTAAAGCTTAGATAAAAAAATTGGCAGAGCAGATTAGGGTCTAGTCATCAGTGTATTGAACTAAGGTAGCATTTTTTTAGCAGTGTAGAGATCATTGACTGAAACATATGGGGCGTAGCATAGATCCTTGTTGGACACCAATACTTACTGGCAAGAAGGTGGAGAAATCATTTCTCCATTTAACTGTTTGTTCTCTGACAGGTAAAGTACAATTGTGTACTCTTACCATAAATGTAGATGTTCGAGTGTGTTCACTGTTGCAGTCATCACTGTAGGGTTCTTCCTGCCAGCAGCAGCCCCCGATCAGCCAGAATCCCAAAGTCTGGATCAGGCCCCAGCTGAGGTCGCATTTATCCTGACGTCAATGCGCCGGAAGGTATAAAGACCTCAGCTGATGCCATTTCCCCAGTTTTTCTTGCTCCAGAAGTCAGGTGCCCAGAAAGAAAAGGCTAAAAAGGAAACCATGCCCAAAACCTCAGCAGCCAAAATACCTCATAACAGACATTACTCAAGGAAAAAACAAAAGAGGGGATAGGAGGGAGGGTAACCTGGACTGCAACAGTGAACACACTCGAACATCTACATTTATGGTAAGAGTACATAACTGTACTATGTCCTTCATGGTTCACTGTTGCAGTCATCACTGTAGGGTTGAGTCCTAAAGCTAAGAAAGGGTGGCTGGAGGAGAAACAGAGGGAGTGGTCACAAAACCTTGCAAAACCGCAGAAGCAAAACCTGCCCTGGATTTAGACTAGAGAGGGAGGTTGTAATGCTTAGACAAAGTATGTACAGAACTCCAAGTAGCAGCTTCCAAAATATCCTTGGTAGGAACCCCACAAAGAAAAGCTGCTGAAGTAGCAGTAGCCCGGGTAGAATGAGTCCTAACATTAACAGGAACCGGATTGCCATGATAAGAGTAACAGAACTTGATGCAATGGGCAATCCACTTGGAAATAGTTTGCTTAGTGATTGCTTTCCACTGAACAGTAGGAGCATAAGCGACAAACAACTGATCAGATTTCCGGAATATCTTGGTCCTGTCCAGGTACAGACGAAGCTGTCTGTCCACGTCTAGAGAGTGCAAAAGTCTTTCTTCCTCACTTTGAGGATTAGGATAAAAGATAGGCAAATGAATAGACTGATTCAAGGCCACTGCCGAAACCACCTTGGGCATAAATGTGGGATTAGTCTGTAGAGATACCCTGTCCTGATGAAAAATAAGGAAGGGTTCCACAGCCATGAGTGCTTGCAATTCCGAAATTCTTCTAACAGAGGTAATAGCTAAAAGAAAAGCAGTTTTCCAAGACAAAAATTTTAAATCTGTGGAAGCTGCAGGTTCAAAAGGAGACAAAGTTAATTTCTCCAATACATAGTTAAGATCCCAAGTGGGAACAGGAGCCCTTATAGGGGGCCAAATATTCTTAGCCCCTCTAAGAAATTGTTTAAGTAATGGATGAGAAAAAATCGGAGGATCCGTATCATAATGTGCAGAAATAGCAGAAGCATGAAGCTTAATAGAGGAAAAATATAGGCCCATATGTAATAACTCTGTCAGATACTGTAAAATCAGAGGAATGTTCGGAACAGAAGAATCCCCACCCCCGACTTGACTCCAGGAGCAAAATCTTTTCCATTTTCCCGCATAAGATTTTCTAGTGCTGGGCTGTCTAACTTCAAGGATTACATCCAATACCTGTTTGGCAAGGGCAGAGGTGTTTACAGACCCTGGATCCACCAGGCAGCTAGATGCAGAGTCTTGACATGACTGTGCAGTATCCGGCCATCCCTTTGAGACAGTAGATGAGGGATTTGAGGCAGAATCCAGGGAGGCTCCTGAACCAAGTTCATCAGAGTGGAATACCAGAATTGCCGAGGCCAATTGGGAGCCAGTAGAATCATTTGCGGTCTTTCCTGTTTTATCTTCAGAAGTACCCGAGGTAGAAGAGGAAAGGGAGGAAAAGCATATACTGAGAGGTGTTTCCAAATGAATGAGAGGGCATCCACTTTCCATGCTAGTTTGTGGTAGGTCCTTGTACAGAATGTTGGAAGTTGATGATTCTGAGGGGATGCAAAGAGATCTATGTCCGGACATCCCCAAGCCTTTATAATCATCCTGAATATCCGAACATCCAACATCCATTCGTGTGGATCTGAAATGCATCTGCTCAAGGCGTCTGTCAGAGTGTTGTCTTTCCCTGGCAGGAATTGTGCCTGTAAGTCGACACTGCAGGTCAGAGCAGTGTACCAGAGATTCATGGCTAATCTGCACAGGGGGTAAGAGTGAGAGCCCCCCTGCTTGTTGATGTACCACATCACTGTAGTGTTGTCTGTCTGTTTCAACAATTGTCCTGGTAGAAGAAGGTCCCTGAAGGCTATCAGGGCATTCTGTACAGCAAGCATCTCCTTCAAATTTATGTGCAGGTGCATTTGCTCCTTCATCCAAACACCCTGAAGACATCTCCCGTGCATGTGGGCTCCCCAGGCATAATCTGAAGCATCCATTGTCAGAACTTGGTAGATCGGCGGAGGACAAAAAGGCTTCCCCTTGTTCTGTAGACAGGCTTCGGCCCACCAAAGAAACTCTTGTTGGAGACAAGGCAAAATCGTGACCACTGTTTCCAAACTGTGGTAAAGTTGAGACCAGACACTCTTGAGGTACCACTGCAGTTTCCTCATATGCAGCCTTGCATATGGTATTAGCAGAATGCAGGAGGCCATGTAACCCAAAGCCTGCAGAATTTTTCTTGCAGTCAGCTGTTTCATTGAAGCCAGGTATCGGAAAAAAGAAGCCAGTTGCACTTTTTTGTCTGGTGTTAAGGAAGCCATCTGGGTTGAAGTACTTAGAAGAGCACCCAGGAAAGTAATCTGTTGTGTGGGTACCAGATTTGATTTCTTTAGATTCACTGTGAAACCGAGACACAGAAGAAGACGCTGCACAAAAGCTAGATGCCGAAGTAGAGTGTCTTTGTCGTCCACTTGAAGAAGGCAGTCGCCCAGATATGGGTAAATTTGAATCCCCGTCTGTCTGTAAAACGCCATTACTGATGCCAGGTACTTCGTACAGACCCTGGGCACAGTAGATAAGCCAAAGGGCAGCACAGAGAACTGGTAATGTTTCGAGCCCACTTTGAAACGCAGATACCTTCTGCACTCTTGCCTTATAGGAATATGCAGGTAAGCGTCTTTTAAGTCCAAAGTCACCATCCAAGCATTCTTGCCCAACATAGGCAGCAGCTGCTGCAGAGTGAGCATCTTGAATTTTGGTATATCTAGGAAGGCGATTAGTACAGAGAGGTCCAGGATTGGTCTCCATGAGTTTTCCTTCCTGGGAACCAGGAAAAGTCTGGAATACAAACCTTGCCCTATTTCTAAATTTGGTACCAATTCTATGGCCCTCATAGCCAGGAGGGACTGAACTTGCCGTTGTGCCTCTGCCCACTGATGATGTGGCAGGTCTGGCCAACCGTTCGGTTTTGGCAAGGTGTGGAAATGAAATCTGTAACCTCTTGAGACTATGTCCAGAACCCATTTGTCCCAGGTTATGTGGCTCCAATTTTGATAAAAAAGAGAAATCCTTCCCCCCAAAGGAGCTTCCAGGAGAGGAGCCCCTGGAACCAGAAAGGGAGAGTCATAAAGACTGTTTTTGGTAGGGTTGAGACTTATCATCACTCCCTTGGGAGAGGGGGCACTCCACTGCCTATTCCTAAAATGGGACTGTGACTGTCCCCACCTCTGGAACGCCTGAATCTGCCTCTCTGAGACCTGTCCGAGCCGGGAAAGGACCAAGGTTTAGTTGGCCAGTGTCTGCTAAATCTAGGAGGTTGCACTTGTAGAAAATCTTAACCATCTGCATAGATTTGGCTTTGTCTTCCATTTTCTTCAATACCTCTTCAGCTTTGGACCCAAACAGAACATCGTGCTGCAAAGGGGCATCCAAAAGTTTGGCTTTAATCTGATCCGGCAAGCTTTGATCTCTTAACCAAGCATGTCTTCTAATAACAGCGCCAGTTGTTGCAGCCCTACAAGAAGCTTCCAAAGAATCAAAACCACAATGCAGGGTATGTTTACCCACTTGTTCAATAGCATGCAATAAATCCTGTAACTCCTGATTATCCGCACCAATAGACACAGCTGACATCTTTTGTTGAATTACAGACAAAAGGTATTGCTGATACTTCACCATATGAAATTGACAGTTCAAAGCCCTAATAGACAATGTAGCAGAAGTATAAACCTTTTTACCCCATCTCTCCAAAGCCCTGGACCCTCGGTCAAAGGGAATAGGATATTTAGCAGAGGCCGCTTTAACACCCTTAGGATCCTGAGAAATTGTTTCCGGATCAAACGAAAGATTTTTAAAAAGAAATTTATGAGAATCTGGAACCCTATAATACCTATCCGGTTTTGCCAGAGCAGGGGGGAAAAGAATCAGGAGAGAGAGAAGCTTCTGAAAAAACATCATCAACAATGTCCAATACAGGGGGAATAGCCAGAGGCTTATGCTGTGGGAGAAGAAGAAAATCCCTAAGCCTTGTCTTGGATTCAGAGAATTCCTGCCCTTCCCAGTGAAAATGCACCCTCATATCATGCAAAGTTTCACCAAAAGAATAATCCTCAGGAGGAGAGGCAGAAGGAAAGGAATCCTCAGCATCAGAATCCTCATAAAGAGAAAAAGCATAATCCTGCTCAAGGGAAGAAGCAGAAGAAACAGAAATTTGGTCTGAAGAATCATAATCGGACTGTAATCTAGACTTCTTTTCAGGAGGGGGATGAGAACCCCTGATCATAGTTAAGAGATCTTCAGCCATCCTAAGCATCTGCCTCTGAGGCCTAGGACCCTGATCAAAAGGTGCCTGTGCTAGCCACTTCACTTTAGCTGGAGCCTTAGACTTTGACTTAGCATGTAAACCTAAATCCACATTTACAGGAAGCTGTGAAGGCCTGAGAACTCCCTCAGAAGCCGGTACCTGCCTACTGGCTTTGGACCCAACTGAGGGAGCAGTATCCGAAGGTCCAGTCCCTGGCAAGTCTGAAGACCCCATCAGCTCCACACCGGAGTTGGTACAGGCAATTGATTCAAAAGAGGTGGACGACAGGGGCTGCAAAGGCGCCTCACTAACGACCGTCGAACCAGCAACTGGCAATAACTGAGTAACATCCTTTGCTGTGGACCTTGGAGGCCTGTCTGCATCCCTGCATGTCTTACACACCCCAAAAGCCAGAAAAGAATCTGAAGACATGTTATAATTAAACCTTTTTCCAAAATAGTAAAAGGCAAAGTTATATCTACACCTAATAGTACGCTGATTAAATCTAGCACAAAACACACAATTAGCAATGTCGTGTTCAGGACCCAGGCAGGGAATACAGTAAGAGTGAAAATCCCTATGAGGTATTTGCTTCCCACAAGAAATACAATTATTAACTTTTTCTGACATCTGACTGGAGCAAGAAAAAGACCTCCCCAATGGGGTACTTATCTGTAAAAAACGAAAATCCTGGGATTAGATCCAAAAACAAACAGGAACAGGCCGACTGGCATCAGTGAACTGCAAAGGGCACCGCGCGGCAAGAAAGACTGGGGAAATGGTGTCAGCTGAGGTCTTTATACCTTCCGGCGCATTGACGTCAGGATAAATGCGACCTCAGCTGGCGCCCGATCCAGACTTTGGGATTCTGGCCGATCGGGGGCTGCTGCTGACAGGAAGAACCCTACAGTGATGACTGCAACAGTGAACCACAAAGGACATCCATGAAACCGTTGCAATGAAGAATTGGTGAGCGCTAAGGATGAGAGTTTATGTAAGAGTTTCAGGTAGGAAATAGTATAAAAAGCTTTTAATAAGTCTAGAAAAATGGTGGAGACTAGGCTTCCAAAATTTCGGTGTTTACTGTATTAACAAAATTTAACAAAGTAGTAGTTGTTAGTTGTGCTGTCATGAGGAAGGAAGCCATGTTGAAGACAGAAGCTTCTTATCTGTTAGAGCATTTTATTTATTTTTATTATTTTATTTTACATTTGTTGACTGGGCATCAACATTGAAACACTGCTTATGAATACTTTTTTAGCCTGTAGTTTGAAAGATCTGTATTGATTCCACCGTTGTGTAGTGGAATAATATTTTTTTTTCCATACCAAAGGTACTTTACTTTCAGACATGGATAAATTATCAGAACTGAGACTGGATAAGCAATAGCTTCAGCTGCAAGGTATTTGCCAGATAAATTGTCAGAGGCAGTTGCAGCAGGCTTTAATTGTTTGAGGTATTTTTGATGGTTTCTGTGAGAACTGGTTGGAAGGAATAAAGGTTATGTGACTGAAAAGAGATTTCAAGAGCTTGATTAGTCATATGTTTGGTTAATGACAGTAAAGACTATATAAAGTGGGTATTGAGTTGTAGTATCATTTTATTTCTGTGTGTTTTGCTGTTGGCTGTATAGCTTGTTCTGGATTTAACAGTTTATTGATTGAGGCCCAGAACAGTTTTGGATTATTTCTGTGAATGTTTTGATTGGTTGAGTAGTAAGTTTTCTTATCTTTGGTGTTAAGTTGCTTTGTTCAGTTTCTTAGTTGTCTATATGCTAGTAAAGTAGGAACTGTTTTATTTTTTGATCAGACCTACTGGGCCTTATCTCTTTGCTTCATGAATTCTTTAGTTGCCAAAGATAGTCATGGGGCAGGGCTGGCTTTGACTGTTTTTATTCTGAGGGAAACTTTTGTGTTTAGAACACCTAGGAAGATTTTGTTGAACTCAGAGACAGCATCATCTATGGGGAGAGTCTTTAGTGACTCCCATTAATGAAATGTAGTACAGTAATAATATTATATAAAATAATATTAATATTAATAGTGTCTTCATGGAAAGTAGTAGGTTTTCTTGCCTGGGTGTAATGATGTATTTTGGGGCTGTTGCTTTGAAACATTATGGTGAAGACTGGTAAGTGATTACTTAGGTGTCTGACAAAGTTGCACAGAATGCCGTTTCATTTAGAGAGGATATTAGGATCCAGATGAGGGTTGATTGGCTGGATGTGGCTTTGTTATATCTAGTTAGTATGGCTGGCTATAGGTTGGATGAATGAACTCGTACAGGTGCACATTATTGGCTGGATTTTCAGATTGTCTGCTTTACTAATCTATATATCCTTATGGCTTCATGAAGGTTTTCTGAGGATGCCCAGCAGAGAATATCTTCCAGTGTTTTAGCATTGTTACCTGGGGGTATGTGTATGCCCACGATTGTGATTGTCTTATGAGTGTTTAGTTTTAGCATGGTTAGTACAGTTTCTGAGTTAGAGAAACTTAGCAGTACCCTAACACAGGAATGAGGTTCACTTCTGTCATGGTATTAAGGCAGACCTTTTGCTGTGTGACATTATTGGTGTGCCCTGCTTGCCATATGTCATATATGGAGCATGACTCCCCTGTAGTACAGCTCAGTAACTTCTGTGTACTAAGCAGATAATAGCAGATTTGGTTTATGCTGCTGACACTGTAGGCACTTTCGGTGCATGTGGGGATATGAGCTACTGTTGTAATAGATATATATCAGTGGGTATGACATCCCTATATGTGTATATGTATACATATATGCATGTGTATTTATATATACATATATATATGTGTGTGTGTGTGTGTGTGTGTGTGTGTGTGTGTACACACACACACATATGCACACACACACACACACACACACACACACACACACACACACACACACACACACACACACACACACACACATACATGTGTGAGATGCACATTGTTTACCTTTCTGTGAATTTGGACTGTCTTGGTGGATTGTATGTGCATGTGTTGCTGCTGGTTTGGTATTCCTGCCAACACCATTGCCTCCACTACAGATCACTGAGAAGTACCTTCTGTTTGTTAGTAGCCCTTGGTTTCTGTGCCACAGTGTGATATCTTCTGATGCTCCTAGTGCCCAGTCTTTGAAGTGAGTAAGCAGTATGGTGCATAATTCATTGTTGCATAGGGATTGTGCAGCATCCCTCTGACTGATGCACAGTGATGTCCCTCTTTTATAGCACTGCTGCATTGTTGTCTGTGAATCACATTCCATATCTTACTCGCTCTATGTCTTTTATGCGACCTTATGCAGTGCATGCAATATTTATGAATCCTACTGTAAGGACAGAAACAGTGAATTATTCTTTGTTAGGAAGGTCTTCACTCATTTTTGCAGTCAGCAGTACTTTCTTTCTTTCTTTATTTACTTGTTTGTTTCCCTGTTAATTTGCCCGTTGGGATGTTTGTTTGTTTAATGCTTGCCATGTTATCTAACTGAGCCAAAGATTATTTTCTGTCAAGACCTGGAAAGAAAAGTTCCATGATAACAATTACAGTTCAGTTTATATTACAATGTCAGTCCACTGTATAATTATAGTACATACAAAATACAGCATATACTAGACAGTAAGGTAACCAAATATATATGGTCTTGTTTCATTTTTTTAATCATGCAATAAATTCCATCAGTTTGGATACACGTTTGTAGTCTATGCAGTGTGGTGATTATGTACCAATATCACAAATAAGACAAGTCAGTTAAGCACTTCTGTTGTGCGAGACCTGCTTTTAATAGTTTCTAAGCACCCCTGCTTCAGTTGTTAAGACTGGGTTCTATGCTAGACAGTTAAGCCTGCAGTACTGGCTAAGAAATGACAGCAGCAGAATTCAAAATGGTTTTCTTTCTGCCTGCTGTCTATGCCAGTAATCTGACTCTGACTTTCTTTAACATAAGATAAAGTGTCACACTATCTTTCTGACACCACTCTCTAAGTGCTTTATGTCTTTGAATGCTTGCAAAACATGTTGTGCTATTTTTTTCTGTAACTAGTAATACATGGGGCAGATAGAGCTCCATGATGAACTACAAAGAATTATTGAATTTCCAATCATAACCTTTATTATGTGTTCTCAACATGGATGCCTAGTTTCACCTGTTGTGCTTCACTCTCAAGGTGAATTTCTTGGCATCCATGTCTAAAATACATAATAAGCCTGTTATGATTGATGACCTGTTCAGAATCCTTTATATTCTGGTTTAGGAATTGTTTATAATATTTTTCTTCAAATGCGTTCTTTCCAGTTGCAGTCTATGTATCACAGAGCATCTTATTCCAGATGTTTGAAATGGACTTAGAGAAAACTGTGTTAGCAAATCAACTCTGATTTCTGTTGGAGTTAATATTTTCTGAGTGAACGCAGATATTTTTGTGAACACAGCTTAATTATTTAACACTAGAGTGTAGGACATTTCTATTGTATTTGACATGCAAATCCTATCAATTTGCATTGGGTTCGGTATACACTTCTTTGGGAGTTGTACAGTTTAACAAAGGCTAATAATATGACTCATAGTTGCTAGGGGCTGATGGAGTGAGCCACTGATTCTATGAATTACTGTTGCCCCTTTCCCTGAGTTGAAGCATCCTCAGAACCAATTATATATAAATGGCGTGCAAAGAGTCTCACCTTCATCTGCTGTGTGGGGAGACCCACATGCATAAACTGACATCTGTGGTTTTGTGAACTTCTGAAACAGTATGTTTGAACAATCTATCAAAAGTGGTCTTTAAAAGGCTAACCTATATCCCCCACCCTTTACTGAATATAGGGGAATGAGTAATGCATTTTTACAAGACTTACAAAGTCGAAATAATATCTGTTTTATTATATGGTGATTGGAATGTTATTCTAAATGCATCAAAATACAGATCTACAAAAGCAATAGCTATCAAATGTGACATTTGTGTTAAGCAAGGACTCAGAAATACTTGGAGAATGCTTAACAGTAAAAATGCAAAGCTTGCTACTACTGATGTTATGATTATTTTTTTTAAAACTGATTTTTTTATGTCCTTGGAATTTTGATTATTACTTTGCAAGGGTAACTCTGTTATTTTTCTTTTTTTTAAACAAGAAACATCTTTATTAAATTATCACATTTGACACAGCCAATTTTACATTTATATAAATGAAAATAAATGATATTGACACGATTTCACTTGAAAACATTATATATTATAATCCATCCTGACATAGCTGTAGCTGCAAACATTATACATCACATATAAAATATCCAGTCATTGTCAGTCAAACATTACATGGCTCATTCCCATCCTGCCTTCTTTTAAATCTTGTTCCTCCTCTGCATTTATTGATCCCACAATTCCCATTTTTTCCTATGTAGTTTACTCCTACCCTTTTCTAAAGATCCCAGTTCCAGTTGTTTTTATCTCTGTTACTATATTAGCTATTTGTAGTAAAGTTGGTTTAGACTTTGATTTCCATTTTCCAGCAATTGATTTTTTGGCAACTATCATAATTACACTCAGCAAGGCCTTACTATGTCTAGGCAATTCCAATTCTGTAGTATAGCTAAAAAAAACAATTTCCTTAGTTACACCAGTTTGTTCACACAGCATCTCTGACAGGGCAGTCTACAGGGAATCCTTAAAGTCTGCCAACTCATTACACTCCCAGAAAATATGTTTCCAGTTACCTCTTTCTTCTTCATCACACCTCCAACATTTACTATCTACCTGAGGAAAAATTATTTCGAGTCTACTTGGGGTATAAAAATATCTATGTAAACCCTTCCAAGCAAAGATCCTAAATATTCTAGTCTTTGTTGCATATTTGGGAAACATACATATATCCCCTATTGTTTCTTTGTGAGTTACTTATCCAAGCTCTCTTCCCAATCATTTCTATCCTCCTCTGATTGATTTTTTATAGTTATCATGCAATAGTTTATATGCTCTACTAATTATTCCTTCCTTCATGGCAACTTCTGTTCTAGATTCTACAAAAACTCTACCAGTGTCAGTCTTTCGTTTAGGACCCCCTATTTCTCTCTCTTTTTCTATTTTCTGATACCATTCCCTGATATGGAAGGCAATCTCTAACCTACAGTCCAAATAGGTCCTTGGCATCTTCCCACTCTATTACCGTACCCTCTCTAGTTATGTGCTACCAATACTTGGTTCCTCTGCCAGTTTTCTCCAATAAATTCCAGTCCCCTCTTGCCTGTTGTCTGTAGCCCCAATTGCAGTCGTCCCTATTGGCAGAGTCTCCTTTCTCCTTTCCCATGTTGGCTTAGTTCTTAATATACTTTCTGATACTTTATGAATATGATATTCTGTATGATTATTGTTATTCCTCTTAAAGGTCTGCATCCAAAATTGAATTGAAATGGATTATTACCCTGCAGGCAGATAGAGGCTTTGGTTTGAATTATAACATTTCACTTAAACCTTACTTGCTCTCAAGGAAGCTTAAACACTAATTTGTTGCCATGGTAACAGTGATGAGGGTTTGACTTGCTAATTGATTAGCTTATTTATTGATGTAGCTTAATGTGTTTGTTAGTTGGTCTGAAGAAGTATTGTATATATGAAAGTGCTCACCTTTATTTTATTTTATTTTATTTTTTACATTAAATGTCTTCATCGGTTGTATTGTTTGCTTGTTTTTTCTTTTCTGCATCCAAAATCCCAGCCTCTCTCTGTTTCTTGAGCTTCCCCCATTTCATCACCACCTGTTTCCACTTTGAATTATAGTTTTCTGCTTGTGCTATGTATAAGATTAACCGTGTTGCTATGAAATATCCATTTAATTCAAGTAATCCCAATCCGTCTTGTTCTATTGGAAGAATAAGCTTATCCCAATTGACTCTTGCTGTCTTCCCCTCCCAGATAAAATCCTTCAGCTCTTTATTAATTGCTATGCACAACTTTTCCTCTGTTGATAAAAGTATGCCTGACCTGCGTTAAGACTAAAGGGACTAAAAATATTTTAACTGCTTGTATCTTACTATTGAGAGCCATATAACAGAGCTTCCATTTTCTCATTTTTTTATTATCTTTTGTTTAGTCTCTTCCCACATATCCTTAACTGTCACACCAGAATAATTTTTAATCCATTAACTGTCACACCAGAATAATTTTTAATCCATACTCCTAAATACTTAGTGTACTGCGGTGGTGGTGCTGCAGTAGCGTTGTCACCTCACAGTAAGACGTTGTCCCGTTCGATTCTCAGCTAGAGCGTCTTCTGTGTAGAGACATGTGTGAATGGGCGTACCTTTGTTGAAGGTTGTGTGTCAGATCTGGCAACTCTGCACGTAAAAATCTACTGCCAATCATTAGCAGACCGGAGTTCTGCTGTGGCGACCCCTAACCGGGAAAAGCTGAAAGACACAACAACTCCTAAATACTTCATTTTATCATGTCCCCATAAATATGGATATTGCTGAACCTATTCATGTGCAGTACATAATTTACCACTATTGCCTTTGTTTTAACTTCATTAATTTTGGATCCCGAAAAGATCTGAAACTGTCACAATATATTCCACAATACTGTAATGTCCCTTTCTGCTTTTGTCAGATATAAAATAATATCATCTGCAAACAGAGCAAACATTTTTTGACTACCATACCAATTATAACTTTGAATTTCTGACTCCCTTGTTTTCTTTGCCAGTGGTTCTAAATATGATGCAAATAACAAAGGGGAGAGAGGACACCCCTGCCTGGTTCCTCTGCTCAAGCTGAAATTATCAGAGGACCACACCCACTTTAATTTTTGTCTCCAGTCCTTCATATATCCTCCTAATCAACCTTATAATTTTATCAGGGAATGCAAATGCTTCCATTGCCCTGCTCATAAAGTCCCAGTTTCCTCTATGACTCTTGTTATTTTTCTGTACTCAGATATTAACATCAAACAGCATATATTCAGATATCATAACATTTAACATAACAGTGAATCCACATCTGATTGTCAGTCTTGGATTTAAACTTGTGCAGTGTGTTTGCATTTTTAATACAATCTGGCAGGTCATCCCAGCTTTCTACTTTTCTAAAGTGCAATTTTCTTAAAGTGTATTGTCATACTTTCCAGAACAAATATAAATAACCATCCCATAGTTATGGGAGTAATCTCTTTACCATATCCCATGTCAGATTTTACAGTGTTTGATATAGGAGGTGTATTTTTGTAATTAATTTTGTTAATAAAAACCATCCCTAGAATTTTGTTTTTGAAACTGAAAACTCCAAACATGATATTATAAAAGATTGAATTCACAATGCCTTACTGCCTATATTAGTATGTAATCTGTTTTCCATGCTAAATGCAGCGACAGGGGGGATCTTATATTTTAGTAATACAATTTATCAGCTATGTCTCACAGGTGGAACACTGTGCATTAAGAATGAACACATGTACTAATCTTTTAGTAAAACAATAATGTAAGTACGTAGCTGTTCCCCTAAAGACATATGAGATTTTGATTCCTAGAATGCTTTGCTGGTGTATAGAAATTATTACTAGCCCCTAAGATGATATCATTTTCTAGGTATGGTCATGAGGAAAAAAAAACAAGTCAGCAGTGAAAATAAACATCAAAAGTATGTCATAATCTCTGTTTTGTTTTCAAACTTCTTGGAACATTTCTATCAGGAGAATATCCAGAAATGAAATTAACTGTAAAACATACATGTATGAGAAGTGTAACAACACACTTTCGACTTAAGCTGTGCCTTCTCCTACACAGTCCATCATGAAAGGCTTTATAGACCAAGATTAAGTCTACTTTTAACCTTCTGCAGTCATGTGTGTAGAGACCTACTGTGGGATTTCAGAACAGGTTGCAGGTGGAGTAGCATGCTGCCCCAAGCAATAACGTCATCCTCAGTTCAAAAACAGGTATCAATGATTCCTCACATTCATAGGTATATACTAGGCTAACAACCAATGGAGCCTTTATAAGCCTAGTCATGCAACCCAATTGTATCCCACAAGTTATTGTACCTTAGAGGTTATTTTAAGGGGTGTATGTTAGGGCATGATTTAATGGCTGTATCTGTCCATCAGAGACATAGGTGTGAGACCAAGGCTAAGTTTCTTGTTTCCTATCTACCGGTCCAGGTACACTTGAACAAGGTTAGGTAAGGGCTCTGCTTCACATGGATGAGAAGCCTATTCTGGAGAACTGGGATTCTCTGAGATATGTACCTGTCCTTCCAACAGGTCCTATTTAAGTCACTGGCAAAATTTGAATCCTTAGATCTAGTAGTTCTGGTGCTATTCATTTTGTAGATATGCAAAAGGTTCATCAGGGCAGAATACAAGGATACCTTATATGCCAGCTATAAATCGCTTCTCAGCAGTCTGTAGGATGAGTATAGAGACAGTGCTTCTGGATGACCTGCATAGGTCAAGTTGTATAATGAGGAATTCTGCATCGTTATGCTTGGTTTTAAAAAGTAATTAGGTGTGCAGCAAGTCTTACAGATTATACACCTAACCTAGACTGAAACATTAAAGATGGAAGCATGTCCATATTCATTAAGGACATCCATACCTCCAGGCTAGTTGCTCAGCATAATGCATCCGAGATTATCCAAGTGCAACTAGCTCTGGGCAAGACCGCAATCCAAATTTTAACTTGCTACAGAGCCCCCACCATGCCCCAGGATTTCCACTCCTCATTTCTTGATACACTGGAAAATATTAGGGTACAACCTAACACCCTAATAATGGGTGATTTTAACTACCCCACCATTAACTGGGAAAACTACTCATGTACCAACTCATTTCCTCAACGTTTTCTGCAATTCATAAATTCCAGCCCCTTGGATCAACTTATCCACACTCCCACCAGGGGCAGCAATATCCTAGACCTGGTCATTACCAACATGGGCAACCAGTGTTCCACACCAGAGGTCAGTTCTTCGTTGGTCAGATCCGACCACAAGCTAATCACCCTAGACATCCACATCCTGCCCCCACCCCCCCATTAGGGAAACCATCGTAAAACATTTTTCCAAAGCCAACATCACACTTCTTAAGACACAAGTGGCAAACTTCATGACAACCATGCAGATGGACAATAGAGGTATGACTGCTGAATCCTACTCAAATGCACTTTATAAGCACTTACAGGAGTGCATGGATCATGCAATCCCTAACAGAACCAAGATGCTACCCTCCAAAAAAAGAAGCCATTCTGGTGGTCCCCTGCCATAAACAAACTCTACAACAGAAGAAAGAAACTGTTGCAAAAAAGCGTAAATTCCCATGATTGGAGGAACTCCCTGGTCAGCCTCAGTAAGAAGCTGAGATCCCTCATAAAATCCTCCAAAGCTAGTTACGAAAACAAAATCACCACTGATTCTAAAGACAACCACAAAGCATTCTATAGCCATGTCAAGAATCTCAATGGCAATACTCAGATCTGCTCTGAGTTACAGCACAATGGCACTAAATATACAGACCCAACTGATAATGCCAACATCCTGGCAGATAGGTTCAGTGCTAACTTTACACCCCTCTCACCCCCTAAAGAGCCCATCTGTAAACCAGAAGGATGCAGAGTTCCTGACTGCACAGGTAAAAAACACACTCTCCAAAGCTAAGAACACGGCATCCGTGGGACCAGACAACATCCCAGGCTGCGTTCTACATGAACTACAGAATGAACTGGCACCCCACCTAAGCACCATGTTCATTCATAGCCTTACCTCAGACTTTGTGCCCACTGAATGGTGCACAGTGATGGTCATCCCACTCCACAAAGGAGGAGCCACCAAGGACGCTAGGAACTACTGCCACATTAGCCTGACGAGCCTGGTCTGCAAGGCTATGGAACATATCATCATGGATCTTATAAACAATGACATTGGTAATCTCCAAACTCTGGACCCCACCCAGTTCAGGTTCGTAAAAGGCAGATCATGTCTCCTAAACCTGATAGACTTCTTTGAAGCGGTCAGCAAAGCCATAGATGAGGGTAAGGTAGTTCACACAGCCTATTTCGATCTCGCCAAGGCTTTTGACACCATTCCCCACTCTGGAATTATAGATAAACTCACTAAACTAGGTATAAATCCCTATGTCACAAGATGGGTTGCCAACTGGCTCACTGACAGAACTCACACTGTGAAAGTAGCAGACTCCAAATCCGACTTCAGGCCAGGGATAAGTGGAGTACCACAGGGTTCAGTCCTGGGTCCTCTCCTGTTTGGTATCTACTTTTCTGAAATACAGGCTAACACAGAAGGTCTTTGACTAATGAAGTTCGCAGGTGACTGCAAACTAGGAGCCATAATCGAAACTCCTAATGATGTGGACATCCTACAAAAGGGTCTCACTGAGACAGATGCCTGGTGTCAAAGCCATGGCCTCAAGCTCACTGCCAAAAGTGCATTGTCATCCCTTTTGGTAAAAACTCTGTACCCATGAACTACCACATAGGCGGTAGTCTAGTTAACACCGAAAGTGTAATAAGAGACTTTGGGACACAGGTGGACAGTAGTCTCTCCTTTGATAATCACATTGCCACAGTAGTCAGGAAATCCTTCTATGTGGCACACCTCATCACAAAAGGTTTCTCATCCAAGAAAAAAGAGGTTGTTGTTCCCCTCTACTCATCACTCATTAGACCCATTATAGAATACAGTGCCCCTTTTGGTATGTACCTCACAAGACATCTACAACAACTGGAAAGGCCACAGAAATACCTCAAAAAGAGGATTACTGGCCTCAAACAGATGCCCTACACAAACCGTTTCAAAAAGCTCCAGCTTTACTCCGTCGCATATCGCCTACTCATAGGCGATCTCTGCCTAACATACAAAGCTATGTCAAACCCAGAGCTGTTGGACATGCTCCACTTAAATAAATCCTAATCCCTCTGAGCTACACTCTCTAGGGACCTAAACCTTGTGACAACAATAAACAGAACATGCTGGAGGGATAGATTCCTGTCCCAGAGACTTCCCATACTCTGGAACAAACTACCTATCTTTATCAAACAAAGCTCCTCATTAGCACTCTTCAAGAAAAATCTTGATGATTGGATGGGAGAAAGGAAATTCATGCTGGGGATCACTTCTGTGGCTGTGCTCGACAGGGGCACAGGAAATTAACTTTCTTGAGTGGCGAAAGCCAGGGTACCTTTTTGGCTAGACTTATATAGGCCCTAGGACCAATAGCCTAGTACCTACCTATGAACCTATGAACCTATGAACAAACCATTTAAGTAGTGGAGTTGGCATTAATGTCATAAGGCCTATGCAGTATAGTGACTGCTTCATGTATTTGCCAAATTTGGTACTGCAGGCATTATATAGCCCTGATACCTGCAGTACCTGTTTTGATGAGCAAGTGGATGTGTACTGAGGTCTGGGCAAAGATGGTCATGCCCAGGAAGGACTACATGCATATACGGTATTGTAAATGTGCAAGTCTTCACCTTCATGCAGCATGGAAACTCAAACACATTTTTAAGTAGCTAGACTATGCTCATGTACAGCAGAAATTTAGTATTTCACTGTATTTCTTAAGTTAATAATGCATACACAATGTGGTCTTACCTGCCACAGAGAATATACCCAGCTGTCAGAGATCTAGCCGAGTATGAAAAAGGTTTTCTAGTCATCAGATTATGCCAAAAATAGATATGAAATTCATTTAAATTCATTTTTTGTAACTTTTATTACTTTTTATTTTTATTTATTTTATATTTGTTTACTGGGAAAGTCCAGTTGGGTAGAGACCCATTTTCAGCAGAGGTCTAGGGAGAAAAGCGCCACATAATAAATATTGGATAAAACATATAAATAGTAATGATTTTATGCAATACATGGAAGTGAATATAAATATAATTTTCACAGCTTGTATAATTTTACTGGATCCCAGCTGCACAGCATATATTTAAAGATACTTTGAATACAACGTATCTGCAGACTGACTGCTGGTAAAGGAGTAAAGAGAGGGTGCTTAAAGTTGGAAGTATAAGAGTGAGTGAGAAGTAAGTTATTATTATGTATTCAATTTCTGTTCTGTACTTGTTGCTGGTGTAGCAGGTTTCCCCTGTAATATGCAGAATCAGCATAGTTTAAGAAGTAATCCCAACCCCCATTATGTCATAATACTGGGTCAAAATTTGTACTATTCAGGTAGCTTTGCAGGATGATAGAGGTCCTCCACTGCACTACTCTGATTGTTTTGGAATCTGGGCCTTAGTTTTTGTAGTCTTTGCCTCTTCATAAAATATTCCATACCAATGATATTTTTAATAAATCATCTCTGAATCCTTTGCAGTTTATTGCTCATTTTCTTAATGGGGGCATCATATTATTTATTTATTCATTTATTTATTTTATTTTACATTCATTTACCAGGAAAGTCTGACTGGGATAAAACCCATTTTCAGCAAAGGCCCGGGGAGAAAAACTCCACATATAGAGATTATATAAAATTTATAAAAGAAATCATACAAAATTTATACAAGAAATTATACAAAACATATGCAGGACATACAGTACACCAGAAATTACATTCTGTGCTATTATATCTGACATTTGTATAATACAATCATCTTATATAATTCCTTATTGTAGTTTCTCAAAGTAAGCTGAGGAAGAGTTTATAGGGGGAAACTGGATAGAAAAAGATGAGGTTAGAGATTACGAGAGACAGTACAGATGATGAGGTCGTCAGGAAAGAAGAAAAATTATGACCGCTAACTATTAAAACTAGTTAGCCTTGAGCGGTACAGGAGCAAAGCCAGCTGTCATTAAGATAATTTTTAAGAATCTTTTTGAATCGGTTGGTATTTGTTTTGGTTCTGATGCTGTGAGGTAGTTAATTCCACCTTGTTGCTACATGATGAGAAAATAGGGAGTCCCCTGCCATATTAGTGGATTTGGACACTTGTAGTAGAGATTTATTTGTTGAGTGAAGACTTCGATTTGTGGTATGGGGCTGGAGAATATTTAAAGGGCAGGGTTTTTTTCAGGTTGACATACTAGTTTGTGTGCTAAGGTTAATTAATTACAGGATAAAGTTGTGGGAGGTCTAACCAGGAGAGTTTTTTAAGGAGTAACAGTGGTGGATATATGTGGGCATCAGTTGCAAATTTAGCTATTTTATTGTAGCATCTTTCAAGTTTAATTAAATCTGTCTCTTTAAGGTTGGTGAGAACTGGGACAGCATACAAAAGTGTTGCTAGAAGATGGGTTCTAGCAATGGCAACCATAGAGGTGTTAGATACTTTTTATTTCTGTAAAGAGTAGCCATTTTTTGTGAGCTTTCTTAATTGCTTGTGCTATATGTAGGTCAAATATTAGGTTGTTACTCCTAATAATTTTGTTTGTGAATTGGCATTAATTTTAGTATTATTCCTAGCTGAAGGTGCTTGGGGGCAGAGGAGCTTGTGGATTGGAAGATCACGAGTCTTGTTTTACTGGGGTTAAGTATGAACTGATGGTTAGACAGCCATAGCTTGGTATCTGAGAATGATTTTTGGGTTATATCATGGAGGTTTTGCAGGTTATTAGCGGCGCATATAAGTGATGTGTCATCTGCATATTGGATAGTTGAAGCCAGTGGGGCAGCACTATGGAGACTGTAAAAATAGGGAAGTAGAGGCCTTAGAATTGAGCCTTGAGGTACTCCTACTGTGATAGGAAGTGGGAGGGGGTAGGACATTAAGCCATTTTACAGATTGTTAGTGGTCCTGTAGATAGCTTCAGAACCACTGAAGTGCAGAGGGGCTGAGGTTCAATTTGGAGAGTGTATTTAATAGTTTGGGGTGGGAGAGCATATCAAAAGCATTGGACATGTCTAGAAAGACAGCAGAGACAATTTTACCATTGTTTCTGAGATGGTTGATGGTACTAGTGAAACTGAGGAGTGCAGTTGCGGTATTATGATGGGGCCTAAAATCATGTTGACATGTTCCTAGGATGTTGTTGAAGGTAAGATAATGAATCAGTTTGGAGTGGATACATCTTTTGAGGAGTTTAGATAGTGGAGAGAGAGAGAATGGAGATCAGTCTGTAGTTTGTCAGGTCTGTGGAATTTTTGCCTTTGTGTAAGGGGATAATGTGTGCAATTTTCCATAATGCTGGAACATGTTGCTCTGCTATGGACCTGTTAATAAATATCGACACTGGATAAGATATGGCTTCAGCTGCTAGTTTTAAATATTCGGCTGGTAACTTGTCAACTGCTATTGAAGAAAGTTGGAGTTTTTTGAGTAGTTTCTTAATGGTAGGCATGGGAACAAGCTGAAAGGAGAATGAGTTGTTAATATTGAGAGGTTTGGAGGCTAGTGATGGTTCTGTGGAATTACTTTTAATTAGAGATAGTACACTTTCATTGAATTATTTATTGAATTCTTCTGAAATGGTGGTAGGAGAGTATGGTAATTTGGAAGAAGGGGTAGTGGAATTGTTTTAGGGTGGAGAATGGCATTAGTTTTATTCCAAAATTTTTTTTTGGGGGGGGGTTATGCTGTTGGTTATGTTGCAGGTTTTAGTAGAAGTTCTTTTTATCTAGGTTGATTTGGTGTTTAGCCTTGTTTCTAATTTGCTGCAATGCAATGCAGTTGATTTGGTTTTTACAGGTGAGCCATGCTTGCCAAGTTTGTCTCTTTTCCTAAGGAGCATTCTGGTGTTGTTAGTTAGCCATGGTGTGTATGTGGCCTTAATACGAATTGACCTGGGGGATCCAGTTTGTTTAGAATTTCAAGGAAGGTACTGTTGAACTAATCTACTGCAGCATCAAGGGGTAGGTTTTTTAGTAGAGATCAGTTACATTTTTAGGGTATTGATTAGGTCTTGGGGGTTAAAGTTTTTTTTTTTTACTGCAGATTTGGCGGAAGGTGGTGAGCTTGACAGTACTGATGTTTTTTCTCAATAGATAGGTTGGCATATGGTCCCTAAGGCTGTCAGGTAAGCAGTCACTAATCTGATAATTCTGAGGTTTGTTGGTTAGTGTCCAATCCAGTATAGATTAATAGTTGGAGTTTTTATCTATCCATGTAGGAGCTTGAATGAGCTGTGTGAAGCCATAGAGTTTGATGTGATTGCTAAGGTTATGTGAATTACAAGTTGTCCAGTTTATATTAAGGTCACCCATAATGATAGTTTCTTGGGTTATGTAATTTGATATAGACTGGATGATGTGCTCTATAGTGGAGATAATATTTCCTGGTGGGGCATAGGTAGCTATAAGGGATATGAATTTGTTTTGGTTACGTTGAAATTTAGTAGGTAGGATTTTTATGTTTTTGAGGTTATCTATGTTTAGGCTTTGTGGAAAAAAATGTGAGACCCTCCTAAATAAGACGGCTACCCCTCTACCTCTTTTTGCCTTCCTGTCTGCTCTATTAATGTTGTTACCAGGTGGTGTAATTCCATTGACAGTAATGTGCATTTTTAACCAGGTTTTCTTTAAAACAGCAATATCTGGGTTATAATGGGATAGGGTGGTGTATAATTATTATGCTTTGTTGACAATGCTTCGCAGGTTTAGATTTAGGATTAGTATTTCAGAGCCGTTTCATGATAGATTGGTTATATCTTGCATTTGAGGGGGTGGTGAGGAGGTATACTGGGGGCCTGGGTTTGGGTGAATGTCTCCACTTATAATATGTTTGGTAGCTATGGTTACTAGTGTTTGGAAGAATGTTTATATATGCTTATGAAACTTAAAAAGGGTATTTTTTGGGTTTGGTTTAATATGGTGCAATCTGTATGAGGTGTGATGGAATTCTGTTATATTTAAGATGGATGGAGATATTAAGATGGAATAGTCAGTTAGGTGTGGAGAAAGGGTAGATGTAGTTTTGTGAAAAGTGTGAGGGGAGACTATTTGTGAATTGTAGTTTGTTAAGTGAGCAGCAGTTGTTAGCAGAGCTAGTAATATACAATGTATTGACAGCATTTTATAATGGTTAAAGCACATGGATTGGTTATAGGTTAATGGGTTAATATATGTGTGGTAATGGATGGGTGTTGTTAAGGTTAGTGTGGAAATGTGAGATATCGTATAACTGGAAATTGTTTAGGTGGTGAGTGTCATGTTTCCAAACTTCATAATATGCAGCACCAGTATTGTTTTTAAGAAAAGCACGATGTGTGGGGTGCTAGTGCATATAAACAATATGAGACAGACCATTTTTCTCTAGTGCTTCTGTTTTCAAATTCTGTATGCTTTTCCAAGGATGAGCTGTCAACAGTTACGACACCTGGGTTTATATGCTCAAAAATAGTCCTGATCTATTTTGACTTATTATGTTAATACTCTTGTACTATCTTAGGTTTCAACAGCTCATCAAAGTGCCCTTTTCTGAATTTATGTCAAGACCTTTGATTCTGCCCATGTTGTACTTTTGTATGACATATGGCAGGACTGTCACTGCATTTGCCAATGTTCTTTGTGCCCTGTCAGGTCGAGCCATCCCCCTCCCCAGGACTGCAAACTTTCCTAGCCATCCCCTGTACACTGTCAGGATAGACCATCCCACCAGAGGATTGCAACCTGTCCTGCCAGTTCCCTGAGTCCTTATCAGACTGAACTTCCTCACCCCCAACAGGAATACAGCCTGTCCTGCCTATCTTCTGTGCCCTGTTAGGATGAGCAATCCCCAAATAGGACTACCATCTATCTTGTCAGTTACATGTGCCCAGTCAGGCTGAGACCCTCTCAGCCTGTCTGTCTCTGTCATGGTCTGTGTAGTGTTGCTGCACTCACTGCAATGTATTGTGACAGTGTCTATGGCAGCCATGCCCCCCCCCCAAGTGGTGAGTGCAACCCTGAAGTCCATTAAGAGTTATCCTGTGTGCTGTCAGTTTCTTTACATGTCAGTGCTATATGCTACCCTCTTTATTCTGAGTCTCTACGCTACTTGGAGTAATGTGGTCTTTTGCAAATGGTAAATATTTTTATTACACTAAAATGGGGCTCATAGCACTGCTATTATTCTGATAAGGAGACTCAGCATGATCATCTATGAATCTCTTTAATGATTTGTGTTATAGCCCGTGTTCCCTGACAGAGGTCTGTGCATGGGCTGGGGGATCACTTATGGTGTGCTTGCCTGAGAAGCCTAACTGCACTATGGCTATTATGCTAACCCATTGCCAATTGTACTTATTCATGAACCTTGAGGTTATGTGAATACCTGTACAACCTGGCCACACCAGTGTTACCCTGTAGCATACTACTGACTATGTGCATTATGATGTTATTGATAAGCATTGTCCTACCTGTCTACTCACTGATGCACTTGATGTGGTGTTTGAGGTGTGTGGCCATATAACAGCTAACATTTTACTTCCTGGACTACACCTGATAAGTGGACATTGTCTAAGCAGGATCAAACTCCAGCAGTCTCCTGCCTGGAGCAGCACAGAGTGCAAGATGTTTTTATACCTACTGCAAAGTCTCACTGGGAGCACCTGCTGGGGGCCTGTGATTAACCTCCTGGCATGAGATTGCTAGGGGGATGAGTGGTGCCACCAACATCAATGACTCTGGCAAGTGTTGCCAGCCTATATATAGTGACTTGTGGAGCTGCCACCCAGCCCTTCTTTACCAATGGGAAGTTGAGGCTGGGAGGATTCTTTTATTGTAAGTAAGCATTCTGTTTCTGTATTGTCATTGCAATGCAGGCCTAGTGCACACAGCTGTAAACACCTTCTGATGTCAGGCATGTATTGTGTTCATTATTATTTATATTTTCCACCATCTCAGGAGAGTGAGGAAAACAGAATTACCTGTCAGAACAGGCAGCCCAGGCTGTCCAGGTGGGTGGGTAAGTGAGTATATTGTTGACTTTAATGTATTAGTATAATACAACTATGTACCCTGTCACTGAGCTGTTTTAATTTTTGTTTTTGTTTAATATAGCCATTGCATATTTATTGTTTCACTTTGTGGTATTAAACTTGTCTTAATAATTTGTTTTATTTCATTATTCCATTGCCTTTGTAGCACGTTGCTTTGTTGGCTTGTTTCTTTCCATTTCAGGTACCGTTTCATTAAGCTGTATCATATATCACTGACCATTTGAATTTGTGTCATTTTTTCATGTTGCTTTGTTGGTTTGTTTTTCTCAATTTCTTTTCTTTTCTTTCAGGATCTACCATTATGCAGGCAGAGGTAAGATGGTAGCAACCATGCTCCGCACTGGCTAACATGCCAACTACTGGCTTCCCAGCATTTCTCTCAACCTCTTATTGCAAGAAATCTGGACAAAACTTGACAAAATGGGGGGACAAAGGCCATAAAATAGGGACAGATTTTAAATATTGCTGTTATAAACTTAAAAAAAGTTGATAGAGTAACAGGGTTTGTTTTAACATACATTTTTTGAAGGATTTGAAGTCTGAAATTCAAATGTATGTCATTATTTAGTGATTACAGTCTTCAAATCATCCCATTGATTTGCCAGGAAACCACAAATGTAACGAAGAACAGACCAAATATATGAGGCAAAATTCTGGACATTCTGCAAAAATCTGGACAGTTGAGAGGTAAGTCAGCAGTCCCTAGGCCCCCCTCTCTGCAGGGTGACAAAGTGGTTACTCTGTGGAAGGTGGCCTGCAGGGCTCACTATTGGCCTTCCTCAACCCTCATTGCCCCCCATCAATGTGTTCCCACTATTTCATGTCACTCCCAATCCCATGTTTGAAGTCTAGTTCTCTACATCACCAATTGTCCACTCTGTGTCAGTGTCTGTCCTTTGTTGTCCTCCTTATGAGTTAGTCTTTGCATTACGTATTTGTTTATCTGCCCCTGTTTCTTCCCCTATAACCTCTTTCCTGTCCATGCCTTTCTCATGCTAACTCCCCCCCGCTCTTCTACAGAAAATAAAAAATACCTGTTTGAAAAAAAACCTGTCCTTCCTGCATCCCCATACCACTCGCCTCCACTCACTGTCTTCACTACTTATTATTCCTCCTTGCTGACTGTCCTATAACCCATTTCCTTCCCATTTATATAATCAACTCAGATGGCATGTTGCTGTGGAGCCCTTCCATGGGCTTCCATCAGTGCTTCAATACGTATGAATGCACATAATGTCGGGCAAGCTACCAGCATGCTAATGCTCCCAGGTTAGAAGATCACTCATACTATGATCAGATCAGTTGTATGATTACTGCTATTTCTGGGACTGCAAAGATTCATGCAGCACTATCACCTGCATGACTGCATAATATTGGTATTCATGCATACTTAATTCCTGTCAGACCACAGTGCAGTTCTTTTGCCATGCTATTTACCACAGAATAGTTACATTATGCTTCTTTCTGAACCCCCCCCCCCCAAGTCTCATCTGAAGGATGGCACCATTTGAACCTATAGGAAATATACTCCAGGGATCACTTCTGTGTCTCTGCTCGACAGTGGCACAGGAAAATAACTTTCTTGGGTGGTGTAAGCCAAGGAACCTTGTTGGCTAGGCTTACGTTGGCCCTTGGGCCGATAGCCTAGTACCTACCTATGAACCTACCTATGAACCCATGAACAATGCTGCACTGTCATGTTAATAATATCAGTAATGAAACACAAGTCTGGGTACCTGTCTGTATTTCTATAATAAAAGACGGAAGAAGCACTAATGCTAATACATGTGAAAGGCACTCATGTATATAGCTATATAGTTGGGAATACGTCCGTCATTTTGAGGAGTAGAGACTTTAGCTCTGACATCTGTGATAAGTTAAGTGTATGTGAAACAGTAACAGTAACCTCATTATTGTCTTTACCAAATGATGTATATTGCGCTGAGATGTATGTCTTCTCCTGATATACTTTCCTGTAAAGTAAGCATTTCTGCCCTCTAGACTGCGCTTGTTTCAAGACCCATGAGGACAGCTTTCCTCCTCCTCCTCCTCCCACGGCTCCCTCAGTATCACCATTAGCAACCTTACAAACTCTTTCCTACAACAAAGCTAAACCACTTCAGATAAGCATATAGTTCATCTTTGTACTCGGCACTGAACCAGATAAAGCCACTTGTGCAAGCCTCTTCAGGGGAGATCATCAGTTTCCATCTGGGTTATTTCTTTCTCAGGCCTGTCTTATATAATGCTGTAGGAGTGATTGTGCAAGGCTTATTCTGTGTGGGAAACATGAAGTCAATTGCTTGCATTCATCATATAGCACTGGGAATGCTGACTTTCCAAGGTGCAGTGTCAAAACCTTATAAAACATACTGACATGCACAGGTGCATACAAAAGATGAAAGCACAGAGGCACACACACACAGAGATGCACACACAAATGCATATTCCCACCACCTGTTTTCTGTTTCCTAAGTAAGAAATGGAATGAAATCCAGTTAAACAGCACCTTTTTGTACAACAGAAACTAACAAGATCTTTGAACTCCAGCATAGAGAGTTAAAGCAAGAGGTGAAGATACTCCTAGACTTATTCACATTAGCAGTTTCACAAACTATGCAACTAATGGTAGTTGACTGCAGATGCAGATTAAGCAATTGGCTTAAATCATATACAGTTCATTTAATTTTTTATTTATTATTACGGTAAGGGAACAGCTCATCATTGACCCTTTTTGACTGTGACTTGGACCACATGAATAAGGGTAAATGCAATACAAGTGTGTGTGTGTGTGTGTGTATGTGTGTGTGTGTGTGTATATATATATATATATATATATATATATATATATGTGTGTGTGTGTGTGTGTGTGTGTGTGTGTGTGTGTGTGTGTGTATATATATATATATATATATATATATATATATATATATATATATATATATATGTGTGTGTGTGTGTGTGTGTGTGTGTGTGTGTGTGTGTATATATATATATATGTGTGTATGTGTGTGTGTGTGTGTGTGTGTGTGTGTGTGTGTGTGTGTGTATATATATATATATATATATATATGTGTGTGTGTGTGTGTGTGTGTGTGTGTGTGTGTGTGTGTATATATATATATATATATATATATATATATATATATATATATATATGTGTGCGTGTGTGTGTGTGTGTGTGTGTGTGTGTGTATATATATATATATATATATATATATATATATATATATATATATATATATATATATATATTAACTGTGTTACTGTTAACTTATGAGTTACTTCACTATGTATTTTTGTTTCTTTCACTTGGTATCGCCCTTTTAAGTGTATTGTCTTATTTTATTGAAAGGAAGTGATGTAATGTACCAACTGCTACTTAGGTTCAAAAAGGTTTTGGCGCCCTTTTTGTACTTCTCTGATGAAGCTTCTCTCTTTTGGAGTAGCGAAAACGCTTGTCTTTCCACAATAAATTTGCGTTAAGGAATATTACTTTGTGCTTTGTGCTTTGCTTTGACCAGGACCTCTTGTTGTACCAGTATATATATATACAGTTGAGTCACAATGCATTGAAAAACATACATCAAGACAACAAACTTATTTAATTGAGTTTTATCATGGGGAAGATAGGGCTTGCCCTCCTGCAGGACCCATGCCAGTGTTTGGAAGTGAGATATATATGCTATGTATAAAATTCTAACCTGAGTGGAACATGTCAGTCACATAACAGGCATCATGGAATATCTTATCATACCTAGTTCATGACCCTCAGCTGCTTTGTGATCCAGTTGCCTACACCATCTTTCACCAGTGGCACCTAATTGCAAGCCTTTCCCTGCTGGGTAGGTGAGCTGATGCACACTGCTCATTTTCCCTCCCTGCTGGCTTTTCTAGACCCAGGTTGCTATTCATATTTGGGTTGTTTGGGTCATAATCAAAGCAACATCCCTCTATGCCATGGAACTGGGCCCTATACCCTTTCTTCTACCTGTCAGATGCCCTCTTGAAATCCTCTGTCTATTTTCTGTCCATCATTCATTCTGGTGGTCCATTTCATGGATCCAGAAGCTCCTCTGTGAAAAGCATTTTTGGTGCTCAAAGGAGTAGGAATGCCTTACACTCTGTTGCCTGTGCCTCCCCACCATCCTTCCTGTTGAGAATGACTCCTTCACTTTTCACTGCCATAATCTTGTTAACAAATATCATGTTCAACCTGTGTATTCTGGACTTAAGTGAGAAGAGCTCTAGCTCCTCAAGCCTCTATCATATTCTTTTGCCTCCATCATATAAATTTTTATGAGAGTTTCCTTTGAATTCCTTCCAGCTGCCTTCTGTGTCTATCCTCATATGGGCTCCTGAACCATATAAGGTGTGGTCTGGTGAAGGCCCTGTAGGGTGAATGTGGTACCTCTTCACTTCTGGAATTCACCCCCGAGGATGCTGCCTGCAATTCTGTTTTCTGTTGCCATTGCCCTGCTGGTCTAATTCAGGTGTGATTAATACCCCTAGATCCTGCTTCTCCTCTGTTGCTGTCAGCTCCAGTCTTCCCAGCTGGTAACTCATACCAGGGTTGTTGCAGCCTCATCTGCCACCCTTCTGACCACTTAATTTAGCCTTTTGAAATCCTTCTCTGGAGACTTTGCCCATTATCCTCCACTGCTGCATCTATGACTGTGGGATCAGCAAATAGTTTTAATGTGTTCTCTGTTCCCTTCGATACAGCTGAACTAACACACTGAAGAATAGTGGATTCAGGACAGACCCTTCTGGTTCACCAACAGTCTTTTCCCCCAACTCTTAACCTTGTCTTTCTCACCAAAACCCTATGTGCTGCACCATTCAACCATCCATTTCCTCTGTTTTAGTCCTACCTCCAACCCCTCCAGTTTTGTTATAAACCTCTGTAGGGCCAAGTCAAACACTTTGCAGAAGTCCAGACAAGGTCTTTGATATCAACTATCAAGTTTGTCTGTCACCCAGTCACAAAATTGGATCAGGTTTGACCAACAGCTCCTTCTGGCCAACAACTCATGTTGATTGCTGTCCTTGAGATTATTTCCACACTATAAATGCTACCAACCTCCCCTACAAATTTCTTTGCATTACTTTTCCTGCTACTCTAGTTAAGCTAACGTTCCTGTTAATTCCTTGGATTTTTTCCTGCCCCAGCCCTTGTAGAAAGATGCCACAATTGCAGTAATCCTGTTCCTTGGTACTTTGCATTAGCCAGATGTCTGTTGAAGATCTGTATCAGTGGTCTGCAACTCACTGGTCAGATTTCTGACAGCTATCAGAAGTAGCTAGTCCTTATGTTTTATTACAAGACCAGTCAGTTTCCTCTGAACCCCCGTCTTTTCTGGTGTCTGCCCACTATTCTCCCTGTCCTGCTCTCTGCCCCCTTGCAGCACCCTCTCCTTGCTTTCCTTTGTGAAGACTGAAGCAAAGTATTTTCTGCTTTTTCCACTCTACTGTGATCTCTAATGCACTCTATTATGCCTAGGTGGCATTTAACATATGGACATTGTCAGCATGCTCCAAACATGTATCATATAGGACATAATTGATCATTTTTGTCAGGAATTAAATAATACCTGTCTGCAGCATCCTGCATTCTACATGATTTGGTATATGGGCAAGGAAACACACGTGCAGTCCCAACACAGAAAAAGGCAGAATCAATAATAAAATCCAATGCGTTTATTGTATATAAAACAGAGATGAGCACTTTCGCGTATCGCTACGCTTCTTCAGATCCTTTGGTATATATTAGCGTATTATTTGTTAAATGTGGGAATATAGTTGTTGTTTACTATTGTTATTATTATTAGTCTTTTTATCCCCATTTCTGTGATTTCAAGCTTCTAGATCTCCAGTAGAATTTTCCATTCCTTCTTTATTTTCTTGCATTTGAGGAGACACTGGGCAAAGGGTGGAAGAGAATAGACGATTGTAGCTACCAGCCTACAGAGAGCGAAGGTCTTCCTACTTTCAGTCTTTAATCCTATCCCCGACTTCCAAAACATAGCCTGCAGTGCAGACCCTTTGATGCACAAATGCTTCCACGCATTTGCTGATATCTGGCTATAGAGCTGAGTGCATGTTCTCACCCATGGGCTGCCGTGCCCTAACACCTATAATCCAGCCAACCTCCCCGGCCTGTTCCATTACATAACTGATCCAATGTAATATGCATCACAGTCAGAGATTTATCCATTTGCACTGTAAAGCTGGAATATAATGTTGCGTAATAATTTAGAACTTCTAAACTCTATGTTAATAAACACTAGTAGTTAACATAATGCCATCTTCAACTTTATTTATGTGCTTATTTACTATGTATGTTACTAAGTTAAACAATAGATCAATGAGACATTGACAAGATAATAAAATGACATATTATACATCAAAAACAAAGAATAATCTCTTGCTGGATTATCAGAAAAGGCAAATTAAAGCTTAAGTGTTCAGTGACAAGTTATAGCAAGCCAGGGTGGAACACTCTTGAAACAACATTTTTAAAATGTGAGCCTTGATGGCAAAGGTACCTCAAGTTTTTTTGGAACCATTAGTAGCCTCAGTGCTGGCAGAGCACATTGCAAGGTGGACAACAGGGAACAATCAGGTCTTTTAGGTAAATATGAACCATGTCAATTATGGCAATGAAATCTCCCCCCTTTTTAAAAGGAATAGAAAATGAGATCAGGAGCCAGAGAGGTCCGTGAAGCACAGGGTGCTATATCTTCAGAGTAATATGATGTCAGGTATGATAGATATAAAAAAAGCACCCACACAGCAAAACTCTGTATTAGCTGCAACTGATTTGTCATGGTACCAGAATGTCCCTGAAAGAGATAACTGCATGAACAATTACTGAGAGTTCTTTGCAAGTTATGATCTATACTATATTCTTCATGCGGTAACATAGAGCTTTAACTATAGTGGATGGTGTGTGTGTGTGTGTGTGTGTGTGTGTGTGTGTGTGTGTGTGTGTGTGTGTGTGTGTGTGCCTGCGTGTGCATGTGTGTGAAGATATTACTCTAGAGGTCAGATGAAACTATGTCACAAGAAAAAAAAAGATTTGGCAGTGGCCAACAAGTAATAAAGCTGAACTGGTTGGTAGTAAAATAAAAAAAATGTTAAAATTGCTAAGATCTGAACTCAGACTGATGCACAGAACTTTGTATGCACTTACTCGTAGTTACAGAAAATACTTATATTATAAAAAGTTGATTATAAATAACCTGGCATTTTACTGGTAAATAAACCATATGGAGATACTAAGAAAATATATACTTGTGGTCTCCTGAGTGTCTCTCCTATCCAAACTAATCCCATCATCCTTCCATCTAAATCATCCCTGAACCATTCCAGTATTCTACATTTTTACTGCCGTTGGCAATATATTCCACAGTCCCTCCATCTTCTGAGAGAAATAATATTTCCTTAAAGATATACTACTTCATCCCTTTCTATCTGTCTTGGGGGGGGGGTGCAGCCAGAAGTTGGTTTGTACACACACACTCACACCAAATTCCCATGCTACTACCCTTCCAGTGGTGTATGATGTAAATGGTTTATTAAAGATACTGAATGCATACTGAAATGCTCATAACATTTTTATTTGCATTTGTTTACTGGGAAAATCTGACTGGGTTGAAAATCTCTTTTCATTGGAGGTCCAGGAAGAAAAGCTCCAAAAAAAAAAAATAAATAACAGTCTGTATGCAGTATACAGCTGGACAAATATACAGTATGCAATTGTACACTTATACATAGAAGATACATAGACATAATAAACCACTTTACATATGCTTGTTCATACACGCAACATAATGAAATATTGCATAATAGTAGGTGATATTATAGTAGTAGTTAGAGGAGCTGTATCAGCATGTGACATGATGTATATCTACTGCAAATGGCAGTAGACCATTTCACATTCTGGAAGCATTCAGAAGAGCATATAAACCTTCTAGAAACAAATGTAACATTTGTTGTTTTTTTTTTCTTTTTTTAGGAGTAAGGTTTGTAAAACATGATATTTAAGTTAAGGCTAAGGGAGATTAAATAAGGTGGTATAGAAAAGTGAGAACTGAGAGGGGATTAACTAAAGGTATAGTACTTACAGATACATAAACCTCTGATTAGACAGACATTAATATACACATGTATCACTTTGGGGACAATTATCTTATTTATTTATTTATCTTATTTGTTGATCTTCTATTTCATTTGTATGTTTGAAAAAAAGAGACATTTGGTGCCCTCAAATTCATCAAAATGTGGATCCCGCAATCCTGAATTTGTGTGCTGTTGGTTCCTTGGTGTATGGCCATGTGTCTTATAGCTGCCACATGTCCCCTGCTCTCCATTTCTGTTGTCTTTTTTCAGTTCTACCATCTAACTTGCCCATTGCATTACCAGGTACCTACAGCTTATCTCAATGTACTCTTCTCTCTTCCAGTGTGTGTACTAAGTTCTTGTTGCCTTTCCTACAGAAAAACAACTTCTTGTGGCAACTCTTTAAGCAGTCTGCAAGCATAACCTCTCATTTCCTGTATGGCTGCTGATAATGGACACTATACTCAGTCTGTAGTCTTACCAGCACCCTGTGCAGTGGAAAGAATGCCTCAGCATTTCTCTGTCCATGTCCCTAACTGGGCAGTCCAGCATACTCTGGCCTGTGTCATTGCCCACTCAAACTGCAGTGCATAGTTTCCTCTCAGCGTAATTACACTCTCGCAGTCCTTTTCCATCTTTTCCCCTAGGGCTCCCCTTCTTCTTTGCACTTTTACTAAGAATTCACCTGCCGCAGTACATAAATAACATTTTTACATTAAATTCCAGCAGTTGCCTCTTTGCTTACCATTTAAACAGCACAATATAAAATGCAGGACACGTTGCTAAAGTGGTTAGAAAAACCTTCTACATTGCCCACCTGATCATGAAGGGATTCACATCCAGATCTAGTGAGGTCATTGTTCCCCTGTACTCTTCACTTATCAGACCAATGATCGAGTACAATGCCCCATTCGGGATGTATCTCACCCGACATCTGCAGCAATTGGAGAGACCCCAAAAGTTCCTCACCAAAAGGATAAAGGGACTCCAAAATCTGTCATATGCTGCCAGATTGAAGAAACTCCAGCTCTATTCAGTCGCATACCATCTGCTCAGAGGTGACATGTGCCTGACATACAAGGCCATGTCCAGCCTGGAATTAATGGACATGCTCCACCTCAAAAAATCCAAATCCACCAAAACCACTAGAGCAAGTGACTTAAACCTTAGCACGGATATAAATAGGACGTGCTGGAGGGATAGATTTATCACTCAGAGACTCCCTATGCTGTGGAATAGAGTCCCAGTCCATGTGAGACAGAGCACCTCGCTGGCTCTGTTCAAGAGAAATCTTGACCTGTGGATGGGAGATCGTAGGTTTACCCCGGGAATCATCTCTGTGTCACTGCTGGACAGAGGCACAACAAACTAATGGACACAGTATTTTTTCATATAAGGGGTGGCGTAAGCCACAAAAATTTGGGCTAGGCTTATAAATGCCTTAGGGCAGATAGCCTAGTATAAACCTATGAACCTATGAACCTATGAACCTATTTGTAATCAACAAACAAAATTTGTGTTAGCAGTGAATGTATTCATCTTACTTTACCATTCAGTTTCAACCTCAGCACTCTGTGAGATAAAGCATCCAAGGGCTTATTGATGTTAAAATATACAAAATCCGCAAGGCTTCCTTTCCTTAACTCTCTCATAACTTAGTCATAGAAATGATTAATTTGGACGAACAAGCTATCTGCTGTATGAAGTGATATTATTGCCTATCTGCAGGCGAATTAACACACACAAAATTCTTCACCATAAAGAATATTTTTCATTATGTTCCCTGCAACAGGATTCTAATAGAATGGAAATTACCTGTCTGCTTTGTAAAACCACTTTTATTGGAAGGGAAATGCCATTACCATACCAGGGTTCCCTGGTCCCACTCCCATTTTAATGAAAACTGTATAGTTTTAACCAGTGCTGTCTCCTGTGTCATTGTCCACTTATTTATCACACAGGAAGTTAGAGCTTCTGTACCTTGCACTGTAGCTCTCTAATTTTGCTTAAGTTCATTGTTTCCTTCTTAGTTATACTCCGATCTGCCCACATGCCCACATCTATAACCTCTGTACCTTCCCAAGATGGCCTGCTGTCTTATCATTCCTCTCTACTATTGGGATGATTCATTGAGAATGTATATGTTGTAAAGGCTCTGCTACCCCCATGTCATTTTCCACTAACTCACCACACTTCTGCCTCTTCCTACATAACCTGTAAATATGATGAGTTTATTGGCTGATCACTTATTTATCTGTCCATTCCCTTCTTTAGAGCCTCTGTGACCTGTTAGGTGACTACCATTTTTTAGTCTTATAGTAAGTCTGTCCACTCCCTCCCCTGCTCATATTATGATACACCTATCCTCCCATGTATTTTTTCATTTATTTGTTACATTATCTCTGTATTCAGTTAAGGAGGTTGTCTTTTACTCTCACACTTAATTTTACTCCTGATGTAGGACTTCATTAAATTCCTAATTCTTTCTATACTGTATCACTGCAGCTCACCCGTTGTCACAAGCTCCTGCCATCAGTCCATTTAACTTATCAGGGTGTTTGATAAAATACTGTAGTCTATCATCGTTTAGTCATGATCCTCTTTCTTTCTGACACACATCCCACCAGTATTCCAGGAATCTTCTGGAACAATTCTGTGTTATGGTCAGCATTGTTAGTGATTCTGTCACCTTTGCATCTCTCATCCCATCTACATTAGTGAGTACTTTGTTAAGAATGCTCCCTTTTCTTAGCGAGTTCCTAACTTTATGTTCAAGCATGAATTTCACTGTAGATTCTATTTCTCTTTCTTTCTTTCCTTGACCTGGAAATAGACATTATCAGGTCAATACTTGGAAAATTTGTTTTTCTGTGGGCATTGTTCTCCTCCATGTTTGTTTGTTTAGTAGTCCTGCACATGAATTGCTCATCATTCTTGGTTCTTTCATATAGTGATCTCTATACTGTAGCCAAATACTAGTCACCCTCTGTCTCCGCTGCTAAATTCAAAGGCATCTTAGTTGACATTTGTTTTCTTTCCCATCATCAGCTTCCTCCATGGTGCACTTTAACCTATCATAAACATGATCTGCCACTTCACCTTTGGTCCTTCTCTGCACATTGAATCCAATGATCATTGCATTCCATTCCCTATCCAATATAGCCTTTTCCAATCTCTGTTCTGTAATGTTGTCTTTTCTATGATATGATTGCCGTAGCTGGGGCTTTTCAAGCAGATGTTGCATGCACTGACTTACTTTTGTACCCATTATTTTTACATTCTGTTATCAAATACCACTCTCTTTTCTCCCTTCAACCTTCACTCCTTTGTATTCATTCACTCTGGTAACCCTGCCTGTACATCCTCACTGGTGGCATACCTGTCCTATTGCTAATTTAAAATGCTGACTGTAATATGTTCTAAATCTAGTTTTCATTAGTACTTTTCCATCCTGTGAAAGCCTCTGAGCACTCCATCTTGTTTATGTATTTTTCATTTTTTTGTTAATCAGATAAACCCACTGGTCACAACTGCCTCTTTATAAGGCCAACCTGGATAAGTGACTTGCTGAGAGTCACACAGTAGGCAAATGGAGGCTGACAGAACCAAAACCACAACTACAGCTTCCCACACTCCCCTGCTGTTTTTCTGACCACTCTCATAATGTATCACTTCACAGATAATTTATCATGAGATGTAGGATCCTGTGGAATTCATTCTTTTATTTTTTAGTTTCTTTTGCAGGACATGATTGAATGTGTTCTCTGTCAGAAAAGACACAATCTCCAGTCAAAAATAGCTTTTCCTGTGCTCCTCCATTCTTATTTAATACATCCTGAAAGACAGTCTCCAACTGAAACTTTGCAACCTCTGCTATCAACTGCCTGCTCCTTCCCCTCAACATCATTATCACTGATGTTCACTTGTAACCATCTCAAGCAGATGGGGCTTCAGTTTATTATCTCTTCTGAAGGATGACACACCCAGGAGTGTAGCACTCCGCTACGCTGCACTACAGTGTCAGCAATCCATCTGTTTGGTGTGGGAATAGAACAAATAACCTTCTGCACCAAAGGTGAGTGTGCTACCTGTTGCACCACTGACACTACAAATCTTCAAATAAAAGCAGGCATTTACAATAACTACCTCATAATCTCTCAAGCCATACTACAGCTTCACAGTGCCAATGTTCCCAAAACGTTCCATCTCCACCCTTCCCATTGCTGCATTTCTCTTTCCCTCTTTGGCCCATGTGTCAGTAATCATTTCTCTAATATGTCAGTCTACTGCTATCCCCACTAGCAGAGCTGTTAGCTTACTGACCTCCTTTCACTAGCCTGTAAGGTCAAGCTTCTCAACAACCAATCATCAATTACTTCATCCAAGGCTTGACCGCAGTAGTGGTGCTGAGGATTATGTCTGTATGGTTGTAGACAGCCTTTGTATTATCAGGAAGTGACCTCAGAGCATGTGGCATAGGATGAGGGATATTCTTGGGGTGAGCAGTTTGCAGAGAAGAGCAAAAAGGACTGCAGAAAAGATATGTATTCTGAATGCTTGGATTATAGGATGTCTGCCGTTTTCAGAACAAATTGCAGTCATTTTATTCTCAGGCAAATCCCTCTGAATGCCGTAAATGACTGCTTCCAGATTAAAGTTAAGAAAGCAGTTGTGTCCTCTATTTGTGAATTGAAATCCTGTTTATATCCCTCCAAAATGTTTTGCGCTTTAGTCCAGAGATCTTTTCAATAACAATTTGTTAACAAAGTTAACCAGAGCACCCCAGAGTAGTACTGACATAAACAATTTTGCAGATACAAGTTATTCATGCTTGAGCTCTAATAAAAGTTAAAAAAAGTTAAAACAAATTAAAACTGGTAATTTTTAAAGTATAAATACTCTACTTAGCTGGTGTAGTTTACTTATTCTAAAGTGGATCACCCCTTTACCTTATTTAGTTGTCTCTTGAGTTTTACTGTGGAACAAAGGAAGAATGCCAGCAAAAAGAACATGCTCATAATTTCTATGATAGGAATATTTTGCTGATTAGCAAATATAGCATAAAACTTAGAAATTACTTGCATCCATCACACAAAGACAAAATAAAAACCTGCAAGATACAGAAAATTTTAACATACCTTATGCACAAAGAGTATAGGTAAATGTCTGAAATGTTCTATAAACACAATTTGTTTGGCACGAATATTGAGCAACAAGGTGCTTGTGGTCCAAATGAAGTGTAATGACCTACTTTTTGTTTTGTGGATAACAAAATAATGCTAGTGAGGAGCACATTTGGTGTCCATCAGTGGCTGTTATGGAAATCCTATATGTCTGCTAGCTTCCAGGCTGCTCATTATATGTCCATGCTAATAGCCACATAGAGCAAACAGTGTTATCTTGTTAATCATATGCAACAACATGACTCTTACAGTTTAGGGTTTACCACAATGTGCTTAAACTCTGTTTGCTTGATGCTGAACTGCTCAAGCTGCATTTATTTAAGTTTCTGTTTTCTCATTAGATGTTCACTTGCTACCTATAACCATACATAAAGTCTAGAAGTTATGTACGGTATTATTCTTAGAGGTCATCTTGTATTTGTGAAAGCATAGACTATGGCCATACCTGAAAGATGTCTTCATACCAGTGAACTTACAGGTTCACAGATGTATACCAGGCTAATGAACACTGGGGACTTTATAAGCATAGGTATGTATCCCAAATGTATCCTACAAGTTTTTCTTGTACCTTAGAGTTTATTTTAAGGGGTATATGTAAACTAGGGTATGATTTACAGACTGCCTCTGTTCATTAGAAATATACGTTCATTAGAAATATAGGTGCATGACCTGGGGTGAATTTCTGATTTCCCATCCAGTAGTCCAAGTTATGCTTGAATAGGAGTAGGGAGGACCTCTGCTTCACATGGATGGGAAGCCTGTTTGAAAGGAGGGGAATTATCTGAGATACATACCTGTCCCTCTAGCATGCCCTATTATGTTACAAGCAAGGTTCAAGTCCCTAGATAGAGTAATGCTGATGTTACTATTTTTTGCAGATGTGCAAAAGGTCCATCAGAGTGGGATCCAAGGATGCCTTGTATGCCCAGACATAGATAGTCACTCAACAGTCCATAGGAAACCGAGAATAGAGACAGGACTTTGAGGCAATCTGCACAGGACATGTTGTTTACACCCTGTATTGTTTTTGTGAGGAACAGCTGTGGATGTTCCAGATAGCTGCATATGCTTGGTCATATACATACCAAAGGAAGTGTTGTACTCAATGATTGGTGTGATGCAGGCCAAATACAGAAGGCCAATGACCTCTTTTGCCTAGACCAAATGATGTGGATATTCTACAAAAGGGCCTTACAGAAACAGATGCCTGGTACCAGAGCCATGGGCTCAAGCTTAATGCCAAGAAATGTATAGTTATCCCCTTTGGAAAAAAACATGTACCCATGAATTACAACATAGGTGGCAGGACACTAAACATCGAAAGTGTGAAGAGAGACTTTGGGACACAGGTGGACAGTGGTCTCACTTTCGATAACCACATCACCACAACAGTCAGGAAATCCTTCTATGTGGCACACCTCATCACTAAGGGCTTTTCATCCGGAAAAAAGGAGGTCATTGTCCTACTGTACTCATCCCTCATTAGACCCATTATATAGTATGTACCTCACAAGACATCTGCAACAGCTGGAAAGGTCACAGAAATACCTCACTAAAAGAATCACAGGCCTAAAGCAGATACCATATGCTGACTGTCTGAAAAAGCTCCTTCTATACTCTGTGGCATATCGTCTGCTCAGGGGCGATCTCTGCTTAACATACAAGGCCATGTCAAACCCTGAGCTGTTGGACATGCTCCACTTAAATAAATCCAAATCCCTCAGAGCCACATGCTCCAGGGATCTAAACCTTGTCATCACAATGAACAAAATATGCTGGAGGGATAGGTTCCTGACCCAGAGACTCCAAATACTCTGGAATAGACTGCCCATACATGTCAAGCAGAGCACCTCATTGGCCCTCTTCAAAAGGAACCTTGATGATTGGATGGGAGATAGGAAATTCACCTCGGGGATCATGTCAGTGACCCTGTTAGACAGGGGCCCAGAGAAGTAAATATTGTGGGAAGAAATATCCAGGGAATTGTTATGGCTAGGCTTGCATAGGCCCTAGAGCCGATAGCCTAGTACCAACCTATGAACCTATGCCATGCCCTTGCTTATAAGCTGAACAGCATAGAATGAGTTCTTTACTACCATAGATACATGTTGGTCAAAAGCTAGGTTACTATCTATATACTTTCCCAAATCCCTGGGTCCACTCTTAGGGGTGTGTTGTCAACAATTTAGTTTCCTTGAGTGGCTATACAGGACAAGATTCATGGGACAATGTTCCTAAGTGCACTGACTAGTTGCCTTTTATTCAACTGAGTTACTGAGTACAGTTTCATAGTTTTATAAGGAAACTTTAGATCTGCATCTGTATAAGGCACTGTTAAGTGCCAGTAGCCATCCGGCTAATAAAATGACCTTACTTTAAGTCTTTCAAGCCATTTAAAGGCTAGGCATACTAGGATACCCCCTACTGCCACTAGATGAATAATCTCAAGTCTTCTCAAAGATTAGCTAAACATTAGCTAAAAGTGAAAAGCTAACAGAAACCAATTCAACAGCTATTGTCAAGCAATTAATTTATAAATCATCAAACACACTGGAAAACAAATGCATTTTACAGTCTTAAAATGCAGATAAATGCAATAAATAATTCAAGAAAACAACAGCACAGTGGTGGCTCATGCCATCGGACTGCAGGACTGCAGCCCTCCCAGAGAAAAGATTCATATTTGCATTTGAATAAAAAAAAAATAAAACATGTAAAATATTTTGTCTATTGAGTCCGACTGACTCGCAAAGTCCCAGAACTCGAACTGCGCATGCTCGTCGAGTTCCGGGTATTTTTTATTTATTTATTTATTTTATTTAGCGAATGACCGTTTCTGTAAGTCTAGACTGCTTTACAGGCAGTCCAGATATGAGAGAAGGCATCAGTGTGATGCCCAGATGTCTATGCGGTTTTTAACCGCACAGTAAGTAGAAGGGGATTCAGACTGCCACGTCCACAGTCACGTATGTGACGTGGATGGCTGGATTGCTACTGATTGGTTCTCGCTCTATTATCAAAAAAGAGAGCGAGAAACTATCAGTAGTAGCCTGTAGCATGCTAACTAAGAACAGTATTTACTTCTGCTACTGCTATGGAGTCGGCTATTATTGGTGAAAGTTAGTTGAAGAAAATTCCCTTATCTTTTTTTTTTTCGGCTTGCTTCAGCCCTTTGTGTTGCTGGCTTGCTTATGAGCAGCTCAGAGTCACAGAAAGAGAGGAAGAAAGAAGACGGGCAGTCACAGTCACTTTTTACAAGTGAAGTAAAAAAAAGTTATTAAACTGAGGTAGGTGCCGGACTCAGCTCTGTACAGAACAGATGTCAATGTAATTTTTTTTTACAGTACTCGAACACAGTCTTTATATGTTTGTTTGGATATATTAAACCCTGTTCCTAACAGTTATCTAGCTTTACCTGCATTGTTTCGTGGATACTACTTTCCCAGACAAGGTGTTTAAAGGGTGTAGTGTGCTTTATTTGTAATAACTGCAATAACCCAATAACAAATGCATCTTTATCATTTAGCTTCATGGTCTTGTCTTCTTTGCTTACCGCCTGAGCTACTGGTTCATGATGTTACATGTAAACAAAAGAATAATGCATGTAGATGAAAGAATAATACATGTCGTTTGAGCATCTTAAACCAAAATATTGTAAACTTACAAATACCACTTGATAAGTTACATCTACTTATACATTTTTGTTTTAAAGTATGGCTCCATTTGTGTTTTAATAAATTGTAACCATGAAAGGGGGTACAGTAGAGAAACAGTGTTTTGTCAAAAACATGAAAATGCAAATCCAACTGTAGTTGTTCAAAATGCTTATACCTCTTAAAATATTAAGAATGTCTTCAGATTAAAACCACGTGTGCAAAATGGAGGGAAAGGCTGTGGATGGTGTTTTCCGAGCTAAATACTAGGTAGGCACTACTCCACATGTTTGCAATATATTAACTGGGGGCAATTATTTAATTCCAGTCCCTTCTGAGAAGCAGAACACTCTACAACTCTGAGGACAAGCTTTTGCTGGACCAGACATGTCACCATCTTTTACTTAAAAAAGTTGGCACAAAGCCCCAAAAGCAGTCTGCTAAATTGCTAAAAACTCTAATCCAGTTATGCAGTAATGTTATTTTACACTTAAAATGATAAAATAGGGAGTATGGTTTAAAATTCCTTACTAAGGCAAATAAATGCGTTCAATGTTTGACAACTAGGATGACTGAGAGGAAACAAATTAGCATGCAAGCAAAAAAATGATAGTGTGGAGTAACTGATGGATAGAACAGTAGTAACTGCAGTGAAAATCTCCACTGTCTAGATAGATGATGTCAGTCTGTAAAATATTGTATTGCCGTGTGGTCAGAGCTGTTTATACTAACTCACTTTTATGATGGAAATGTTCTCAATTGGGCAGCTTTGTCATTATTGGTGCATGCATTTTGTTTCATTGTTTACTGGAAAAATGTTCAAAACAATACATTTAAAACACCCTCTAACAAGTGTACTGTATTATACATGAATATAATTTAATGCAATCAGGAAGGTGCATCACAGAACACATGTATGTTTTGTGTGCAAGGGGCCTATGATTTGAAAACAGCCCAGAGGTAATCTTTATCTGCCACTAGCCAAATGTATTTTCTTTGAATGTGGGTTTCTATGCATTTTCAATGAATGTGAGTTTCAAGGGCAGAGAAGTTTTAATGCTAAGTCTGTTTTCATTGTGAGACTGCATTGCTTTGTTTAGCAGATGTCTTAGTGTTTGTGCTGTAAAATGCAAAATAAAACTTTCAAATGAAGTCCAAATCATCATAGAAGTAAAGCAGTATGCACATTAGTGTTTATGGGGTGAAATAGCCAAGTAATGGTTCATTGGAATGGCTGCAGGGGGGTGGGCTCCATTCAACCATGATTTTGTGAGGGGGAAGGGTGGCAAACTCAAAGACAGCCCCGGCTGAATTATACCTCTCAACTGTCCAGATTTTCACAGAATTAATAGATTTTTGCTTCTTATTTTTGGTTTGTTCCTCATAAAATTTGTGGTTTTTCTGGCAAATCATTTAGGAATTATGACAGACACTAAGTTTCAGACTTCATAACCTTCAGAAAAATGCATGCTAAAGCAAAACCTGTTATTCTATCAACTGTCTCAGTTTATACAAGAGCAATTGTTAGTACTGTTTATATGTTCCCCCAAAATATTTGGCTTTGTCCAGATTTCCTGCATTAACAGGTCGAGAGGTTCCAGCAAATAAATTGCTTTATAGAATTAGACATATCCAAACCTCTCAACTGTCCCCAATTCTGGCTCAAAATGTTGCTCTTTCCCTAATAACCCCTCCGCAAAATGGCAATTTTGGAAGAAAATGTGGAGGGTTTACAATTAATAAATAACTGTAATAATCAGTTATAGATTACTTTTATTTCAGAAATGCATGTAAATTCTTTTATTTTGTCAGCTGCTCAAGTTAGCGGTGCTAATATTAAAAAAGTGTCCCTTCTTTGACAGATTCCCAGCTATATTGTGTGGCTATTATATTTTTGCATCACATTTATGGTCCATTTTTCATAAAATTGTGTGTTTTGGGGCAAATTAGTGGCAAATCATTAAAGACTGAAGTTAGAAAATAATGAGACATTTGAGTTTCAGACTTCATATCCTTCAGAAATTCATACTAATGCAAGACCTACTATTCTATTATCTTTCTAAGTTTATAAGAGCAATATTTAAAAACTGTCCTTATTTTTGGGCCTTTGTCCCACTTCTTTGTATGGCTTTGTCCAGATTTCCTGCTCTGAGGTAGAGAGGTATGACAAATGTGTCAGGGCCATCACCGTCAGCCCGAGGCATTTCAAATTGTGACATACTTGTTTCACCCCACTCCCCAATGTAGTGACTCTGAATGTGTCCAAGCAAGGCAAGGAGCAGTTATGCAGTGTAAATGTGCAGAGTGTAAATGTGCAGGGTATCCTCCCATCCAAGGTAGACACAAGTACTACAGTGGCTTTTCATCTGTCCTTGATTTTGCAGAATGTTCTGGTTAGGGTCATATTTTTATACTGTTGATTTATGCTTATTATTCAGAAAGTGCCTGTTGCTCTGTGTTTAAGTAGCAATGCTTTAATGACCATCAGGTAAGAGTGTCTGAGATTGTAAGATGCAAGTAAGCTTTAATAAGTATTCTGTTAAAGAATTGCCAACATTGAAAGCCTTTCTGTTGTTGCTATGCAGAGAATACTTGCATAACTAGATAACGTATAACCTTGGGTATTGAAATGCATATGACAGTATTTCTAATAAAGGACAGGATTACATTATTTTACAAAGCTCATTACATTTGTTGGAGACTTGCAGTCGTCTTTGCAGGCTTTACCTGTAAACTAAACAGAATGCCAATCTATCATGTGTCATCCATAACCTGTGCAGTAATCCTTTAAGCAATGTATCTTGAGCTTGTTTCTTGTTTGCTTTTCATTTTTTACTATGAGCATGCTTTCCCCATGAAACACGTAGATAGTTGTTGTCAGGCAGCAGGTCTTTTTTGGATAAGAAACATTTTTACAAGTGGGGGTATCAGAGATTGCTACTTTCAGCATTGGTACTTTAATAAAGCTGAATATAAATTATAATTAGAACTGCAGTGCAAGGAGAAGTGGTTTGAGTTGAGTGCTGATTGTTTTTCTTATACTTGATTTTGACTGGCATTCCAGTAATGTATGTAGAAAGTAATTTATTTTTTCATGCCTCACAACCTTTTTGTTTCCATCTAGATATTAAGTAAGCTGTCATGCAGCCAATGCATTGAAATATTTTTTTTCTTCTGCACTTCATTTTGTCTTGATTGGACTCTCATAATGATGGTTTGGCACCCAGGGCAGCGTATTTAATTAAAGTTACAGTTTTTGTGGTTTTTGAGCATAGCCCCTCCTCTTTCTAGTTGGCCACACCCCTTCCCATTGACCCCACCCATTCAGCTGTCTCCTGCAGCCCCCCTTTGATTTGAAGTCACCAGCTGCCACTGCAATAGCAGTACACTTAAATAACTTAAAGAACTGCAATTGTTTAAGTAAAATGACTTATCTCTGCCTGGATGGCACTAGATGCAGCAGAGACACTCACAAGCGAGGATGCCAAGCATTGCTGAACTCTGTAGGAATGAGCCAAGAAGCATGATAATGCAGAGAAACTATAGAGGCAATGTATCAGTGGGGGCTGTGGCAGACACAACAACAGGAGAAGTCTGCAATGTATGCATATTAGTATTTTATATGAACTTCGACAACTAATGATTTTCACATTATACCAATCGTGCTCTTAATAAACTGGTTACTGAATCATTATTCATTTGTATTAATACTTTTTTATTTATGAATATGTAGTCAAATTCTGAAACACTGGCAGATCAGTTTGCTAAATATCCAAGGTTTTTTGGTTAACACAATTTTATGGTATTCAACCATGGTGCAAATGGCCAAAGATTCATAGGTTTTTACTAAACTTACAGCTAAAGCAGACCATCAAAAAGGTCAGCATCATCACCCATTGTGGGAGACTAACAATGCTTCTAGTACATAGACTTTCTCCACTTTTCCCTAGTGAAATTTTACAATTGCCTGTTCAGTCATCCAAACTGGTTTTAAACGTTGCTACGGAAGTCCCTGATAAGTAAAGGCAGCCTACTCCAGGAATGGTATATATGTTAGTTAGGGACATACTGTGCCTGATAGGTAAAAGGATTCTACTCTAGGAATGGTGTATATGTTAGGGACATACTCTGCCTGATAGGTAAGGGCATCCTACTCCAGGAATGGTGTATATGCTAGTTAGGGACATACTATGCCTGATATGTAAGGACATCTTACTCCAGGAATGGTGTATATGTTAGTTTAGGTATCTGCCATGCCCTTTGGGACTATTGGTATGGTAGTATAGGTTTTGGTCTCTAGAATGGGTATTTGCTTTACCACAGTTTTCATAGTTTCATGCTTTATTGCTAAGTACTATGCTAGCTGTCCTTTCAGGCCATTTAAAGCCTATCTAATTATCCTTTTGCCGCTCAAATTAACATATGCCATTTGGGGTTAGATTGGCCTAACTCCAAATAATGGTTAATAATGATATATTAACCCTGGTGAAAATAATGCGATCATACCATAGATAATAGGTTCTATTTAGGTAAAGGATTTCAGAGAGTGCTGGGTCATTCATAGCACAGAGAGCTAAGCAGAGAACATCCCTCAGAGTCTGTATGACACTGAGTAGAGGACAGGGCTTTTAGCCTATACAAGCAGCTAAGGGGACTGGGACCTAAGTTTTTTTTGGTGAGGAAACACTGAGGTCTCCCAAGCTGGTTTAGGTGCTAAGAGAGAGATTGCATGCTGAAGGATGGATTATATTTAAAGAGGGGCCTAATAAGGGAAGGATAAAGTGGTACAGTAACCTCTATGATCTTAATGAGATACTACCATAGCTCTCAATGTCCCTATTTGTTCTGAAAATTTCCATTTTTTTAACCTAAATCAATGTGGTGCCATGAAAGTATGACTGGCCCTTTTAAATACTGATTTTCTTTTCAGACTTCAGTCTACCCACAGACAAAATGTGTCATCAGCCTGCATCATCAACATTGGCAACGGTATGAGAGAGGAGCAAATTCAACTCCATATCCTCTAATCTGATAGATGCTTGATAAGTGATGGCAGAGAAGTACAGAGACGTAAGCAGCTCAGCGCACTGCGAGAAGACAAAAAAGTATGTCGTTTTAGTTTATGCAATCAATGAGATGATTTATTTTATTGTATTTTATTTTTATTTCTTTTTTTTATTTTGCATGCTAGATTTGTCTGACTAGGTTTAGTCAAACACCCCTCTTCAGTAGAGGCCTGGGGAGAAAAACTCCAACAGATTGTAAATGTTTTTAAACAGACATTCAGTAAAATACACAAACAAACTTTAAGTAATATACATTAACAATTGAACATTCATTTGCTAATTAGATTACATTCATGTGAAATAAAGGCAGCCATTACAGTATAAAAGTACATATGCATTAGTAGATGTTGAACACTGAGCATTTGAAAAGGTGTGCTAATAGGTTTGTCAGCTAGATAGTAAATGATGTGATCAGATTTTCAAAGAAATGGAGATGAGGGAAGGAGTTTGGTAGGGCACATAATGATGAGTTTGGGATTGTTTTTGGGAATTAGCTGTGGAGCTTTTCTCTTCCTGTCTCCTCTGTAGATGGGCAATTGGCTCAGCCAGACTTTTCCTGCCATCAAAGGAGAAATAAATAAAGTAAGACATCTGAGCTTTCTTGCTCCGCTTGCTACCATCACATCTGTCATCAGAACAAGCTTAAAATCACATGATTGAAACATTTAAAGAAACATATCTTACAAAACTTATTCACAACCTATACAAAGTACTTAAAGTGTCATTCTAGACTATTTTTACTTCTTATGTAATGGTCTAGATTTCAAGGTTGGTCTCAAGGGAATACAATCATTTAATCCGTACTTTGTATAGGTTGTGAATCAGAACAAGCTGTTTACAAAATGGATGAATGCATGACCTGTTAATGATTAGTTAAAACATAGTAGTTTATTATTTTATTTAAAAGAGAGACAGTGAGAGAAACTCCAGCATTCAGTTCTCACAGTAGGTGTACTGTTTTAAATGCTATTCAAAGCAGTGGATTGCTGAGGAGTCTTACTAAATGGATGGCAGGTAAAGCTGTCTAACCAAATTACATATGTAAATAAAAATAAAAATGAAAATGCCTGTGGTTTGATTGTAGAGTTCAAAGCCTAGAGATGTTAATGGACCAATTATGTTGAGATCATTTAGACACAATGCTAGCAAGACAGAGGGAAAATATAAGCATTTAACTTGGAATGGCACAGCAAGACAAAATAAAAGTACAAACAGGATAACGCAAAAATAGAGGTCTCATTTGTGGCGCCAAAGACCAGATTTCACTAGCAGATTGGATGCCAGTTGTTGGGTTGGAGAGGGAAAACGGAGTTACTACAAGCAAGTATTTATTTCTCAGATTATGGTCATTTTTTGTGGTGCATGATTGCCGTAATGGATACAGAGGAGTCTGGATCAGATAGATGACACATAAATGGGTACTGGCAGGTATTTTGTAGGGGGTGCCCCAGTATGAAAGCTTACAGCACTGACCATCTCAGAGGATAACAGAAAAGGCTTAAATGGTTTTCAGGTATGAGGGAATTAGTGAAATTGCCCCTCGTCTCTTGTCATAAAAGTGTAGGAATTAATAGAATAGGAAACTAACAGGGCTCCAAAAACTGAATGGTTATTGAAGGGGGAGGGTTAAAACTAAGAATGTGTACTTATAAGGGTTTCCGAAAAGATAAGGTGGACCTGAAGGGCAAAATGTGAACAAAATGATGGTGATGTTATCTCTAAACTGGAAGTTAAATATTGAGAGAATGGCATAAAAGAGACACAAAACTTAAAAATAACAGCAAGACTGTTGATCTTGTAATAGAAAAGTGTCAAAGACAAGCTGACGTTATTTAAGGCTAATAATAGAATAACCAGTGCATATATCATTACTTTATTGTGTTAGTATTTTTTTTTAATTCACTTATATTTATGATGTTTTTGTAATGATATGGTTAAAAAGAAAGGTTCTAAACAGAGGTTACGTGTACTATTTCATTATGTTGGTATTATCTGAATAGGAGAACAAATATGTTTAGGCTAATAGGCCTCTTAAGCAGTGAGAAACAGAACTAAATGTCATTTAACTGAGCTCCCCATTTCTGAGAGTCTGTTACAAGACTAACAACATTGTTTCTGAAAAGAGTATAGCATAAAGGTGTTTCACAAAAAAAATGCATTCCAACCCAAAGAGAGGGGATGATAATGTGAAGGCCATCAAGGTTACATTATGGTTGATGTGGAAATTTATTTAAACATAACAGCAAGAGGTTCTCCCGTTCAATTCTCGTTTGGAGCACCTGCTGTGTGGAGTCTGCATGCCCTCCCCACTCTCAAGTGGCATTTGAAATACATGCGTAGAATGGGCGTGCCTTTGTTGAAGGTTGGGCGTCGAGCTGACACCTCGGCATCCGTAAAAAAATCGACTGCCAATCATTAGCGGACCGGAGTTCTGCTGTGGCGACCCCTAACCGGGAAAAGCCGAAAGAAGAACATTATTTGGTGTTATCCATTAGACTGTAGAAGGGAGAACCAGCAATCTGTAGCAGCAGGGATAATGGCCATACTAACAGCCCTAAGCAAAAGTGATGTCCAAACCTACGGTAATAATGTGACCAGACAAAAAAAAAACTCAGCTCTGCCACATCTCTAAACACAAGCTAGCAGAAATTGTTATCTTTAGCACTACAAAATTTGCAGTACTGTAGGAGTTTATCAGTGCTGTCTTACTGGATATTTACAGAAGTCTTAGACCTGTGATCAGTCAGCTAAATATTAAAAGGTAAAATAGTCTGGCAAGAATAAAAATATAGTACTGCTTCCATAATTTCCTTTCCCTTCAGAGTAAGTAAGACCAATGAGCTGTCTTGTCCTTGTTTGCATTTTTAGAAACACTTTAATTTAATGCAATCTAAGCCTGGCAAATGAAGCAAGTAAGAAATTGATTTATTCAGGTGAAATAATTTTTAGTTACACAAACATGTTATTTCTTTGCACCAGAGTCTGGTTTTAGCTGCCTGGTAAGATTTAATTATGTTTAAAGAAACCATGCACAAAATGTAATCATCTTAATAATAACAGCATTTGTTCTGGCCAAACTGCATTTAAAGAGTTCACACATTATTTTCTGAATTAGAACTATCTATCTATCTATCTATCTAATTTTTTTTATCTATCCATTGTTGCATTTCACAATCGTCCTTACTATAGACTGATATTACTCTGTAGGATTATGGCTACGTTACCCGAGAACTCAAATTTATTTTATGCAATAAAAATCTAGACAAATGCCATGTGAAGAGAAAAGGAGAAATCCAAACTAAACTATTATTATTGTTATTATTATTATTGAGGAATATCTGTAGTGTGTTTGCTAAACAGAGTCAATATAATAATGCTTAGGAGTTGAAGAAGTTGTTAGAGTATACAGTCTCATTTACTAGAGGGTCTTTCTCACCTTGTGGCAATGATCAGCAAAACCAAAAACGAAGGATATTTAAAAGTGTACAGTTCCACCTGGTGTGTGTGTGTGTGTGTGTGTGTGTGTGTGTGTGTGTGTGTGTGTGTGTGTGTGTGTGTGTGTGTGTGTGTGTGTGTGTGCGTGCAACAGATACATAATTATAAATAACTCAGAGCTACCCCAACATAAAATGTACTCCGGAGGAAAATATTCTCAGAGAATGGTCACAAGATGTGCAACTGCATCCCAAGCTCAGGTCGCACACTTATCTGACTCTCTCTCACTCTCTCTCTTTCTGTGTTCACTTCTGTCAAAAATCCATCACCAAAAGCATTCAGGAATGAGTGGCCTCAGACAACACTTAATCTAGTAATAGCTTTCCAAGATATCTGACAAGGTATTTAACGGCACTCTTCATGTTGAGAAATACCTAGATAATATAGACTGATTTTTGTTCAAATGCAGTTTTTATTTTTTTCACCATGATTAGAAAATGCTTTCAGTAAATTAATTATTTGAGAGTAACCTACTTAATTGATACACTTTGCACAAGCTTATTATTCACAAAACTTGTTGTCATGTGCCGCTGAGTTCCTGTTCATTCATATTGTCTCTAGAGTTTTCCTAAACAGTGCTCTATGCAGTTAGATCACTGATCACTGAAATAGGGATGCCTTATCATGTTATCACCCGTTACATTACAGGTCTTCCTCTTTTACACTGACCTTTGACCTTGTCAAACATGATTTTTTTTTTGCAATGATCTTTCTGTTTGCTGATATATTCAAAGTATGAAAATCAAAGTCTTGTCCTCAGAGATTTCAAGAAATGTTTGTTTTTAATTCTCAAAAAGTACCAATTGATTAGTTTTTTGGGCAGTCCATGGTACACACAATATTCTTTGCTAACACCATAATGCAAAAGCATTTATTTTTCTCACTGTCTGTCTTTCATATGCATTTGACATCATTGAAAATGCCATGACTTACACAGGCTGAAGCTTTGCATGCACACGTACATCTCTGCCCTTTAAGACATTACCTAGGTCTTTCATGATCATTCTGATATAAGCAACTTGTCACTAGATTTTTGACTGGTTGCCTAGCCATTATTGATTATTGATTGAAGAAAGGTGAAGTTGTTTACTCTTTCTATTTCTTATCCATTTAGAATAATTTTACATATTGTACCAGTTGTCAGGAGCTTTGTCTTTTTTCATGCTAGGATACAAACCCATTCTAAAACTACATCATTTAATTTTGATAAGCAATTATTTCAGATCGTCTTCACTTTCAGACAGTAATATGGTATCATCAGCATTGCAAAGATTGTTGATAATTCCTCCTCTAGTTTATATGCTATCATTTTCTTTGTATAGTCTTCTCTAATGATGTATGCTGCTTATAAATTAAGCAGGTATGTAGCTCTGAACACGTTTCGCAAATCTAAACCATTCTGTTTCACGTTGTTATGCTTGACTTGTTGTTTCTTGACTGATGCAATGATTTTTCATGAGAACTATCAGGTGCTCTACTATACCCATGCTTTTAAATATTTACACACTCTAGGGCCTTACCATAATCAATGAAATACATGTATTCAATGTTTTTTTTTTCTGCCTGTTGCAGTTTCTAGTTCCTTATTGTTTTCCGAATTCTCCTTGCACTTCTGACAGCTCTCATTATAAGTAAAGCTGTATTTTCCACTGAATAGTCTTGAGAATAATGTTGATGGCATATCAGATCAGTGTGAGTGATAATTTCCACAGAGAACGGCATCACCTTTCTTCAGTAGTGGCATAAACATGCATGCTTTCCAGTTGCATTTTTGGGGTTCTAGTTGAAAACGTTCCACAGTGGATGAGCCCAAGCACCTAGTTAGTATATGAAAATGTAATATAGTACAGAACTTTAGTCCTGTGGGCAGTCAGAAGAGATGATAAAACAAACTCCGTATGCCTAAGAACACAAACTGCAGTTTAAACTCAAAAGAATAGACTTGGAGATTAATTGACTTGTGATGGATGAGGCAGGTGAAAGTGGGGTAACAGAAGCTTTGGAAAGGGAGAACGTACACCAAATGGTACAATAGGAACAATAACACGAGCGTGTCACGAGAAAGGAAAAGGAGAATCAGAACCAGTAAAATGGAGAATAATCACTTCCTGCCAGGATGAGGAGGAAGTAGTAGAAGTGAAACCCAAAGCAGAGATAGTAACTTCAATGTGAAAGAATTTCTGTGGCATAACAATCTTGATTATTTGGATAGTTTCATTTGGGCATTTAAAGGGATAAATCCTCAGCATTAATCAAGCAGAGGGCACTGAGATAGGACTTTAACTCTTCTCATAAGCAAAGCACCACCTCACGGTAGAAAAACAAGCAACACTGGCCTTGATTATTTTAAAATATGTAAACTATTAATGATTCAAGTTAAGTGGGAAGCCTAGATGAGAAAGGTTAAGGAAGTTAAAAAGAAAGCTGTTTAAAGTTGTAGGAGTTAAACATTGTCACTTATTGGCATAGATGAGGAGGAAACAGCCACTAGTGCTACTTGGGAGTTATTGGTGGACTTCATAAGGAGGAGTCAGGTACTCAGACTAACGCCTAAGTCATATGGGTCTGGATAGTGGAGGATGGCTGCAGCACTGCTGTTGATATGATTGCCAAAGTTGAGTTCTGTATATTCAAAATGGTGCAGGGGCAAAAAAGAGGCAAGCAGTAGCTGCATATAAGGAGTCCCATGAGAGCGGTCCAGTGTACTAGAGCGGTTTCAAAAGTCACAATGGAAGCTGCTGGTTACAGGGACGCTGAAGGTGTCATTTGTAAAGAATCTAATATCTCTGTAAGTAATCATTTAAAGAACTCAAATTTATCAAAAGGCTCATTTGATGAATAAAAAGCGTATGGAAGGTGTTTGTGTGTGTATGTGTGTGCATACGTGTGTGTGTGTGTGTGTGTGTGTGTGTGTGTGTGTGTGTGTGTGTGTGTGTGTGTGTGTGTGTTTGACTGTGTGAGTGTGTTTGACTTTGTGTGTGTGTGTGTGTGTGTGTGTGTGTGTGTGTGTGTGTGTGTGTGTGTACACATGCACGCATGTGTGTATAAGATAAAATACAATCATAACTATGGTGATGATACTGTTACAAAGTGCCTACATTTTATCTATCAAAGATGAGATGAGAGGAAGCCAAGGAGAAATAGAATACTACATTATACAGTGCTTCTGGCTGTTAGTAAAAAGCATGTGTTGCTACACTAGTCAGTGCAGTTTGAGAACTGGAAGTATGCCTTTTCAGGTACCACTGGCGGAATCTTCCTCTATTAGTAAGGTACACAGGGAAAACAGAGAGATAGCAGTCTGTAATAACTGCACATGAATTATTAGGGAAAGACAGTGAGTGCATAGAAACTTGACCTTTGTGTCTGTGGAATTACTTGTAGCTAGGTGTGGAGGCAAGCATGTGCGGTTGGGGCCATGGAGGTGTTTACTAGTTCCAACACCTTGAGAGTTGTTGTTGTATCTTTCGGCTTTTCCCGGTTAGGGTTTGCCACGGCGGAACTCTGGTCCGCTAATGATTGGCAGTAGATTTTTACGTACCGCCTTGCCAGGCCTGACGCACAACCTTCAACGAAGCCCATTCACGCATTGAGAGTAAGCTGGTAATATAGCTGTTTCAGGGGAAGGGCTATGTACTAGTGGAAAACCTAACACTAGTTTACAGTTTATATGATGTACATCTTTCCTTAAAGGGAGAGCTAGGAAAGGTGCATATTTCTTTCTCTCTAACCTAGGTGGCACAGGGAAGCTAGCGCTAGCAGCAGAAAGAGTCAGTCTGACTCAGCAGTTTTCCTGAGGAAGCTGACAAACTGCTTCTACTGTGGAATACACTGTTGTGTAAGAAAAACATTATTTCTTGGTTTGTATTGCCCGTACTGTTATTTTGTTTGATTGCAGTGTTTATTTTTTATTGTGGTGTGTTATTTAAGGTCACTTTCCCTTAAATACTAATGTTTCTCTTTAATAGAGAAAAGAAAGCATGTATCTTTTGGTGATACATATGAAGTAGAAGAGATAAATTACCTGTGAACTTTAGAAGAGAGGGACTATTTTTTAACATTCCAGTATTTTCCAAGAAAGTTCACTTAAACTGTTTGTGCCGTAAAATAGACCACTGCATGGGAATTTTTCCTACACTTCCACACTGTTCTTGTTGTGTTCTTTAACTCAGTGGTTCTGGAGTGTTGTGTTCCTTAGCCCAGTGGTTCTGGAGTGCTGTGTTCCTTAACCCAGTGGTTCTGGAGTTGACTACCCCTTATGCTAATTTCACCACACAATTCCATCTCACTCCTCTTTCATTGGGTCTTGTTAGCAAACACAATAATATCATTTGGTGAAAGCACCTGGGGGGTAAATTTATTTAAATGATTTACCCTCTGACTGTGTTGCCCAGACCCATCACACAGAGTATCCATAGATAACTACAGGAATAGCCAGCTATACTCAGATAAAATCTCACTCACTCTGGCACTTTCCAGAATTAAAAATACCAATCCCATATGCCCTGGCAATATTCCTAGATATCTACTGAGAGGCATTAAGTCCCTCCTAGCAAAAAACATGCATCAGCTTCCAGCTTGAGCTTTTCCACTGGTTCTCTCCTTGAGGTGAGGAGAAAGTGGTCTTGCTAATGATCTGCTAGTCTTACTGGTACTAATTGCCAAGGCTATAGACTATATTATAGATGAACTAATAAGCAATGATATATGTGACTGTATATCCTTGAAACACAACAGTTCAGCTTTGTAAAAGACTGAATGGGTGACTTCCTCAAAAGGGTTACTGAGGCCACTGATAAAGGGCATGTAGTCCACTCTGCCTTCCTAGATATTGCCAAGGTATTCATCTGTATTCTGTGTGCTGGGATTACTGAAAAACTCTCCTAATTTATCATTAATCCATTTTTATTTTACATTTGTTTACCAGGAAAGTCCGACTGGATACAGGTCCATTTTCAGTGGTCTGGGGAGAAAAGCTCAAAAAATACAATACATATGAGAGATTTCAGCACACAACAAAGTAGACATTACAAAACTCATAAAATACAATTTGAAGAAACTCATAAAATCAAAATTTAAAACACATACATAATTTTTAGGATTAAAACTTGCAATGTAGTAAACACATACATAATTTTAAGGATAAAGGCATGCAAGGTAGTTAAGAACAATCAGCATATAGTAATTTTTTCCAGCAATAGATGTAGTTCTATACAATAAATACCAACAGTAGTGACAATCTTTGAGGTATGATTAGTATAACAGCCTTTCCAGGAGAACTGCTATCACATGACAGTATCCTCCTTAAATGCACTGGTGTGTGGTGCAATGGTAGCGTTGTTACCTCACAGCAAGATGTTGTCTGGTTGGATTCTCGGCTGGGGTGTCTTCTGTGTGGAGTCTGCATATCTTCCCTGCATTCGTGTGGGTTTCCTCCAGGTGCTCCAGTTTCCTCTCATGTTACAAAGACATACATCTGGAGCATTTCTCCCTGGGCCTGCGCTGAAAATTGGCTTTGTTCCAAGTCAAACTTTACTGGTTAACAAATGTTAAATAATTAAATAAATGTATTAACCTGGGGAGTAACAGAAGCATAGCCAGTTGTTTGAATAGTGGGTTTTCAGGAGTTTTTAAAATTGTACAGTAGAACTATTAGAAATTATGTGGCTTGGTAGTGTATTCCAGATTGCACTAGACAGAAGAAAACATAATCAGAGGTGACTCACAGGGCTCTGTCTTGGGATCCTCCTCTTTAGCATATCATGTTTTGTCATGAAAATTGGAATCTAAAGACTATTGTTAACCAAGTTTGCTGATAGTTGCAAACTGGAAGGTTATACAATCCCATTCTGAAACGCAAATTCTCCAGCAAAGGCAAAACCAAACAAATGCTTGGTTTGTTAACGCTAAGAAATGCAGTATAGTTTTCTTTGGTAAATCCATATTTAGCACCACATAAAGTATAGATGACATTCCACTTTGGTGCCTATGCTGATAACATGCTCACTTTTGACCACTACAGTTTGTTGTCATTAGAAACTGCTTATGTGTTACACAACATATTCTTCATGGCATCTCTTTGAGGGACAGATTTATTTATTTTATTTTATATTTGTTTATCAGGAAAGTCTGACTGGACACAGGTCCATTTTCAGTGGAGCCCCGAGGAGAAAAGCTCCAAATACAGTAGAATACAACAGATACACACTGACAAGATAAATCATACAGGAACTCTTTACAGTTGAGCATACTTAGCAGAAATTAACATTTTTAAAATAACTAAGAGTGAATAAATACTAAAATAGCTTGAGTAAGTACTTTCTAGAACATTTTTTATTTTTATTTTTATTTTATTTCATTTATTTATTTATTTATTTGCATAGAACTATAGGAGCTTTATCAAGCAGAGAATGGGAGGTGTTGAGCCACCATTTTGTTGTTAGTAGAATCCCAGCAAAAGTGAGTTGGTATGGCTTAACCTGTGGGGTGACATGGACAAAGCCAGTTTTTTATGTAGTGGGTTTTGAGAATTTTTTTAAATTGGGAAGTAGAGGTTGTAGAGGTTATGTGATTTGGGAGTGCATTCCAGGTTCTGACAATAGAGGAAGCAAAGAGAGATTTGCCAGCCTCATGTTTGTGTTTAATGACATTTATGTGGCTCAGATTAGTAGATCTTAAGGTTCTGGAGGTGGTGTAGGGGTGAATTAGTTGCTGAAGGGCAGGAGTTTTATCAGGCAGGTAGTAGAGCTTATGGGCAATAGTGAGTTGGTTGAGCAAGAGGAGATGTGGAAACTCAAGCCAGTTCAGTTGCTTGAGGGCAAGACAGTGATGAGACCTATGAGTGGCTTCGGTAAAAAACTTGGCAATCTTGTTGTAGCAATATACCATCTTGGTTAGTTTGGTGAGGCGAAGGTTGATTAAGATAAAGGAGGCATAAAGGAGGATAGATAACAGATGGGCAGGAGCAGCCGTAGGTCAACTGATGCGGTAGGCAAAAGGGCACCACAGCACCCCTCCACACCACTCGGTGCCCCCATCCTAGTCTACTTACACCAAATAAATACCGGAAAAGCGCCCCTGCTAGAGCAGCGCCCTAGGTGGCTTCCTAGTTGGCCTATGCCTATGGCCGGCTATGCAGATGGGTTCTTGCAATAGTGGCTTTGGTGTATTTAGTCATGGAGGTTAATGTAGGTAGAGGGATTTTGGCTGGTACAGTCAGACCAGTCAATGTTAAAGTCACCTAAAAGTATGGTTTCTTGTGAAAGGGAAGATGACAACCAGTTAAGTAGATTTTCTAGTATGTTAGTGTTATTGCCTGGTGGGATATATCCTCCTGCAATAATTATTTGTTTATTGGGGTTAAGTTATAGTCTGGCTAGAATTAATTCTATGTATTTGGCTTTTTGGGAGTTGCATTCAAATTGTTTAATAGTGAGATGGCTTTGGAATAGGATGGCTACGCCCCCTCCCTTTTTTCCTGACCTATCTTTACATATAATGTTGTAGCCAGGGGCAGTTATTTCATTGTGATGTTCAGGCTTAAGTCAAGTTTCTGTTAATACTATTATATCAGGTTTGTATATGGCTAATAGGGCATGGAGGTCTTGGGTTTTGTTGAGTATGCTCCTTACATTAATGTTTAGAAGGAGGAGAGATGAGGCCGGCCTTAGATATAGAGGATTAGGGTTTGTTGAATTTGTGCTGTTACAGATATTGGGTCCTGGATTTGGGTGAATGTCATCACAACATGAGAGTTTTTGTAGTAGGTGTAGATAGAGTTTGTTTAGTTTGTGGAATATTTTGTCTGGCCTGTGGGATGAATGGAGTTGAGTTTTGTAGGTAGGATTTTGATATAGACAGGCGAGAGGTAGGGTGGGGGAGAGGTCACAAGGTGATAAAGGGAATGGATTGGTTTATTGGGATTGATAGTGGATTCTGTTTGCTATGGTAGTGGTGAAGTAAAATAGAGTTGTGTGTGGTAGGAGGAGAGGATAGACAGGAGGAAGAGAAAGGAGAGGGTCAATGTGTAAGATAGTGGTTGTAGTTCTCAAATAAGAAGACCCAGGTCCAGGCCTGTTTCAGGGGAGGGCCAAGCAAGTTTGAAAATTGTCTGTCACTAAAACTTTTAACTATTCAGTGTTCATTTTGTATGGGATCAGGCTAAATGCAGATTTGTTATAAGTCACAATTTGAAGACTGATGTACTAAGAAATCATTTATTATTTTAAATGTGAGTCCATCTTTGTGTTTTCTGTTGTACTGAAAGGTAAGAGGAGGTGACATGCTTCTTCACAGGGCAGCACATACTTTTCGTATCCATATACTCAAAACAGTTTTCTGATATCTAAGGGGTCTCAGAGTACTTTCTGGGTTTTGATGGAGGCTCACAGTGAATCAGTCCTGGAAAAAAGGTCTGAGAGGACTCTAATAGAGCACATTGTTTAACAGAACATTAAATAAGACAATGACTTATCATACTGCTTGTGGGAATGAAAAGAGAAGGAGTCTTGAAGTTTAGCATCTGGTAGTCAGTCAGTATTATGGAAAGGTACTCCTTGCATTGGCCATAATTACCCCATTATAGATCATCTAGGAATAAAATACAGAAAATAAAGAGGATTACCGGCCTCAAACAGATGCCCTATGCAGACCGTCTCAAAAAACTCCAGCTTTACTCTGTCGCATATTGCCTCCTCAGAGGCGATCTCTGCCTAACATACAAAGCTATGTCAAACCCAGAGCTGTTGGACATGCTCCACGTAAAGAAATCCCAATCCCTCCGAGCTACACGCTCTAGGGACCTAAACCTTGTCACCACAATAAACAGAACATGCTGGAGAGATAGATTCCTGTCCCAGAGACTTCCCACACTCTGGAATAAACTACCTATCTATATCAAACAAAGCTCCTCATTAGCACTCTTCAAGAAAAATCTTGATGATTGGATGGGAAATAGGAAATTCACCCCGGGGATCACTTGTGTGGCTCTGCTTGACAGGGGCACAGGAAAATAATTTTCTTGGGTGGCAAAAGCCAGGGTACTGTTTGGCTAGGCTTATACAGGCCTTAGGGCCAATAGCCTAGTACCTACCTATGAACCTAAGTACATTATTTATGAACATCTTTCTTAAGAAAGAAGAGAAAGGAAAGGTTTCTTTGATGCACTGTATAAATGGAGTGGCCACAGCCCTTATGTGGCCAGTTAATTCCCCAAACACTCTGATAAAAAGCTTATTTTTTCAGTGGTAGACTATATATCCTGAAGTTGTAACCCTGCCCTGTTTTGAGAAAGAAAAGTGTTATGTTGTTGGGTCTTTTGGCTTTTCCTGGTTAGTGGTCGCCACAGCGGAGCTCCGGTCCGCTAATGATTGGTAGTTGATTTTTACGTGCCGAGTTACCAGCCCTGACGCACAACCTTCAATGAAGGTACGCCCATTCACACATGTCTCCACGCAGAAGACACTCTAGCTGAGAATCGAACCGGACAGCGTCTTACTGTGAGGCGACAATGCTACCACAGCACCACCACCGCGGGTCTGTTAAATATTTTAAAGGAGGGATTTCCACATGATGTTAAAGTTTATTCATCTAATATCAGACCTACTGTCTTGTTCATGAAAATGCTAAGAAAGCATGTAGTAACAAGTGACTCAGAGAACCAGTTTAGTTCCATGATTAAGAACATGTTTAGGGTGTTTACAGACCAGTCTAAGAGGGAATGAAAGACGTATTTGTTGCATCTGTTTTGCACCATGAAAGGGATTCTGGAGTATATTGAGAACAGGTACGTGGACTTCATTCATGATGAAATGGAAGTGAGTATGACTTTTATTTTGTTTATTTCTTATCTGGATAATCCCACTGAACATGTACCACTTTTTAAGGGTGACTTGGGAACACTATCTGCTTAAGTGACTTGCTCAGAGTTACACAGTCAGTAAATGAAGACAGAGAGTCAAAATTCTAAATTACAGGAAATACCCTATTAACACCTCATCACCTTAACCTACTGTGCTAACTGCCTCTTACAAAAGGAATGTAGTAGCTTTATGTCCTAAACTTCTGGATTATATTTAGATAGCGCACAAGGCTGTCAGTAAAGAGACTAGAACAGGCACAGCCACTAGAAAAAGTCTATGTCCAGTATAGTTAGACCACACTGGAAAACACATTTGGAAATAATGCATGATTGCACATTTCTCTCTGACAAAGTAAACTGTAGGATGCATGACAAGGACATTTCTATTACCATGTAAAACAAAATTTGTGCTTGCTACATCATAGAACTTCCAGACAGCAGTCAAATTCAAAAACTGCACTTCAATAACATGATCATGTCTTGCTATAAAAGGGAAATATTAACACTCAGCATATTCAGTAACTAAAAACAAGGTATGTGCTTTAATTAATTATAGGTAACATCCACTCAAGTGCAGGAAGATAAAAACATTGTCACAGAATTCAAAGATGTGTATTGTCAAACTAGGAATGCCGTGTGGTCTTGCAATCATGTGGACATAGGAGAACAAGGTGTTTTTATGAAATTTACCTACAGCATGCTGGAAGGGTTAAGCAGATCATTCAGGATCAGCTAATAGAAATGTGGAATCTGGTGATAATAAAAGAATTAAACAGACGTGCTTGCTGAGTCACATTTTCCACAAAAGATAGCAGAACCATCTAAATAGACAAAGAAATTAAAATAGTTAGAAAGGGTCAAATGCTTTTCCCTGTGTCACTGATCAATGATGTTTTGAATTATTTGGATGGGTAATATTGCTGTATTAACATAACTTAGGACTAATGGAAAGTATATTTAACTTTATCGACGGAGTCAGTCTTTGTTATTTCCCTTGGGCTTTGTGAGTTTGCTAAAATACTCATTGTATAATAAAAAATGTCTCGGCCATCTTTCAGACATTGGCTGATTTCATTTTGGCATGAACTAAAGAATTTCCATGCGCCTACATGGATGTCATCACCACCTGAAGTTAGTTAAGTCAAGACGAGCTACATCATGGTGGCAGCAGACATGCACAGGAGGACATACCCTAATGGCTAAGACTAAGTGGTGGCAGTAGGCAACAGCAGAAATGTCTTAATCTTCAACACTGGTTATTTAGTAGCAGCATCTGTCTACAATCTAGTGCAGGGGACCCCACACAAGTATGGCTTAATCCTGAAACCATGAAACAAATGAGGGTACCTCTTTAAACAACAGGGTATTCTAGAAAATGTATCCACTCATTACAGTACAGTGACAGCGCACCATGTTTGGGATGGTTCTAAACCAGACTATTCCTCATAAATATGAGCATTTAGTATGAACCCTAAATTGTAGGCTCTTGCTTAGGGGGAAAGCACAAGTTTTCAGAGAACAAAGAATGCTTTTGTATACTGTGTGCACTTCAAAAGCTGCAAGGCTATCTGTATTGTATAAAATTTCAGGGTTGCAACCTATAACCCATTAACAAGGCTACACCTGGCTATTGGGCAAAATGGTATACAGCTGCATTGGACCCTATTAGTATAGGCTTGCAGCAAGATAAGCAATCTTCTCAAAGTGATAGTAATGCACTCTCAGATATTTCACATAGGAAAGGTGCTGGGTAACATGAAAGTGGGAAGCCTGTTGCAAAAGCTACATTTCCCTTTGGGTGTTGCAGAGAGACCTACTTTGTATCTAAATGGTATAAATTTAGAATGAGTTTTTTCTTTTCTCTTTTTATGCTTTGTATATAGAAAAGGAATAGTATTCTAACATTTGGGAGTAAATGGATATATTATATGCTTGAACCAAGGCAGACCTAGTCTAGTCATATGGAAACTCAAGAATTTCAATTATGTACATCTTTAAACATAAATTGCTTGGTGTTGTTATCGCTAATTATACAATATACTACAGCTGGCCAGTAACATTATCAATGTCTCTGAGGAGGCATTAACAAAAGTCTCTGTTGTCCTTGTAACACGGATAATCAGTGCAAAATTCCTGAAGCAAAACAAAGCAGAGTATGACTGCATACAGTAAGAAAAAAAAGATTTTAATTTTTCTTTGCACTGTGAATGTTTGCCCAGCTTTGTCTTGTTACTAGGCCCCACAGTTATGCAGATACTTTTTTGTTATTTTCTTGAGTCATTCGGGAAATTTTTAATGGATGTTATTGCATTTACTAGGTATAATTCCTTAGCTACCGGCAGTGAATACCAAAGAAAAGCAAGTTGCTGAGTGCTTAAATGTTTGCACTTAGTTCCTGTTAGTATATGCCAGCATGCATGTGGCGTGTTTATGTGTATGTTATGTAAGTATGTGTTTGTGTATGTTTTTCTGTGGGCTTGTATATATGTGTGTGTGTGTGTGTGTGTGTGTGTGCGTGCGTGCGTGCGTGTGTGTGTGTGTGTATACGTGCATGGCCATATATTTTGTGTCTGGGGGTTAATTAATTAAAGTAGATATTGCCCTGTAGTAACATTTAGAGGGAGCTGGTATTGTGCCTTAAGGAGATTTGACCATCTGTAGGCCCAGAAGTTTGAGAACTGCTGGCCAATTATAGAGCATAAGGCAAATCTAGGCATGGTTTAAAATTTTCTGGTAAAAAAGGAAAGTGTGAACTTTCATTGGTAGCTTAATAGACTTACAGATTAGAAAAGATCTCGGAATTTCTGAAGGATGGGCTTCATTTTCACTTAAATGCTGTAAGATGGTTAAACGTCTTTATTGCATTTATTTCATTTTTTTATTAGCTATGTCCCACTGAGTTAAAGCTCCTTTTTCAGTCGAGACCCAAAGTGATTATTGTAATTAAGCAAGGAAATTTCTCTGCTCTTCAGTAAGAACTATGAAATTTTTAACATCCATGTAAACTAATATTGTTTCAGTGGTCAGATGGATTCTTGGTTAATACCTGTTTCATAGTGTTATATTTAGGGTGTGTAACCCTTTTTAATATGACCCCACTTTGGTGTTACTTCTGAAACATGAATCAAAGTAGCGGGTGTAGGAAAACCCCACTGTGCTGGAAAATGAATCTACCTGTTAAAGTGGTCTTTCTATAACTATCATGTATAACTTTAAACTATTGTATTCCTCTAAAATGTTAGTAAAAGCAAATATATAATAAATATTCACATTTTACAGAAGGCAAGCCTCCATAAATTATACTTACTGCAGTATGTAAGTGGCAGCTCTGTTCATGTAGTTAGAGACACTGACAAACCAACCACCTTTTCCTCCTGCTGTGGTTGTTGTGCTTGAGGCTTTTGTGCAAAAGATTTCAGTTAGTTACCCTCCATTTCAGCTAAAATTTTCTTATATGCCCACCAAGGCAGACATTTCTGTGTATATTTCATGTTGTTTCTCTTAGATGACTTTAAGCCAGAGTCTACCAGTTCAGGTACCTAGGTCTAATTCAACAGAAAAGCCCTCAGTCATCTGATATGACATCTTCTAGTGTATTTACTCCAGATATCCCCCACAACCAGGTTTATGTGTGAGAACTATATTTTAAATGATTGACAATATGGTAATAAATATCTATGGTATGTTAGGTAACTGTTAAAGCAGGTGGGCAGACAAGGAGTTAGAATGAAGACAGGTATTGAGATTCTAAGGGCTTATGTCAACATGCTAATGCAGAGTCTGAGGAGAACTTTAATAAACAGGGAAAATCAATGCATTCCTTCAAAGAAAATGCATAATTACTTTTGGTAAAGCTGTACTGAATAAAAATAAAAATGAAAAGATACAATGTATTTGACATTTTAGCCAATGCGTAATATGCAAAAGAAATTTTAAAAATGATATATAACTGCAATTCTATGGTACATGTTTTATGTTCCTTGAAGTCGCCAGACCAGTTCATATAATAATGATGCCTTATTTGAACAATAGTATATTGGAACCCCCCCCCCCCCCAAAGTATGTAAATGCAGAAACAGGAAGGGCATCATTTAAAATTCATATTACACAGGAAATCCAGTTTCTGGACTTATAAGTAGAGGGAATGACTGTTAATTCAAAAAGAAACACAAATTATTGTTGGGGAATACCCGATAAGACAAACCTCACGCTGTGGTGCTTGTATAGTCTCAGAAAATTCTATTATGGACATACAAGTCAGAAATAGTAAGGACACTGTGTATCTTTTGGTCAAAAGCAGATAGTTTCTTGTTTAGATGTTAGTATCTTCCTGAACATTATCTGTTTATGTTTTATTTCCAATTTTGTCCAAATTTTGCACTTTCTGTTTATTAATTTGAGAAGGAAATGTTTTAAAATATTTATTTCAAGTAAATACTTCTATTATTTGTCTTTGAAGGTATGTGGTGGACATTTTACTTATTAGCTTAAGGGTTTATGTATTAATAAAAATGTATGCGGTCCTCCTATTAAAGGTGACAGTTAAGAGCTAATTGATAGCATCTGAATATTTAAATGTTAGCTTACTTTAAAGGTAAATAGAAAATTGAGTTCTTACTTTGTTAATTGTCTGACTGATGATAGTTTACCATAAACTTGGGAAGGAAGGAGATGGTGCCATAGAGCCAATATTTACCCCACATGCTAAAAATAGCGTGTGTGTGTGTGTGTGTGTGTGTGTGTGTGTGTGTGTGTGTGTGTGTGTGTGTGTGTGTGCGCGCGCATGCGTGTGCGTGTGTTTGTGCACTCATAAGCATTTGTGTTTGTGCAAAAGAATTCTAGTAAACTTTCCAGTAGTGTTGGCAAGGTTACCTTTCAGTGCAAAAGATTTTACTTTTGGTAAGGTTGCACTGAAAGGCACTTGGCTCAGTCTGTGTAACTGAAATCCTGAAGACCAACTGAAAGGTTAAAAAACACATCCACTACAGGGAGGGGTATGTGTGTGTGTATTTGATGCATTTTGTTGTGTTTTTAATCTCTGAAGAGTTTATTAACTTGAGGCACTAGTTTGAATGAAGCCTTTTTGATTTCACCTTCCAGCTGTGGTTTGTTTATATGGGAGTTAAAGCCTGAAGTCTCTGTCACATATTACTTAATAGGCAGCAGTACGGTCTTGTAAATTGGACTTACAGTCACATGTTTTGCAATAGCTGGTAGTCCCAAGAGCCTTTCATCAGGTACTTCTTGCTATAACCCATGCCATTCCTTATCAGAGCATATGAACATAAAGTGTACAAAAAGTGGCTTATGTAGAATTTTTCATGACCGAGCACAAGCTGTCAGTTTGCAGTCAAAAATGCCAGCTTCATACAAATGCATTTCCTGCATTCTCATTCATTTAAGCATTTGTGGCTGTTTAGCTGTTTAATTAATGAACATATGTGTGTTGGTGGCTGACCAGTATTGCAACTGTAGCAAGGATCTAGCTAATTTGTTGTTCAGCACTGGAGGATATATTTTTTGTCCTCAACTTTGATTTGAGGGTGCACAATTCTGGGGGACTGATCTCAGGGTTGCCATTATGAAAATATAAAAAAGTACTACAAATGTTGTGAGCAGTGCCAAAATGCTGTGTTTACAGGAGATACGGGCAGTGTGTACTCAACTGACAGAGCACCATATAGATGCAGAAACCCAACAAACAATCCAAAGGTGAGGGTTATGCATCAGTAACAAGAGGTGCCACGTTTTTTTTTTTTTTGTCTTTCGGCTTTTCCCTGTTAGGGGTCGCCACAGTGGAACACCGGTCCGCTAATGATTGGTAGTGGATTTTTACGTACAGGGTTACCAGCCCTGACGCACAACCTTCAATGAAGGCACGCCCCATTCACTTATGCCTCCACACAGGAGACGCTCTTGCTGAGAATCAAATGAGACAATGTCTTGCTATGAGGCGACAATGCGGAGGTGCCTTGTAGAACTGACAAAAATGTTCTGTTCTGGCACCAAAAATCACTGTTTCAAAACAAGAAACTTGGGGAGTGTAACATCAGCTGTACTTTAGTACCTTAGGCTTTGTTCCTTGAGGATTTCTCATAAAACCTGAATTGAGTCTAAAAGGATTGTGGTGTTTGAGGAGAACCATAACAAGCTAGGAAAATATTAATATTAATATTTTTTTCAAAGAAATAAACATAATATGTTTTACTAAGGCAGTACTGAATCAGGAAAAAAGTGAAAACATTGCATTGTACTTGCCTTTTTTTAATTAAAACTGTAATATGCAAAAAAAAAATGTGCATATCGTTATTACATTGTAAATTTGCTATCATGGAAGTATATTATGTGTTTAAAGAGAAACTGATCCATTTGATTTAAGTGGAAAATAGCTATCTGTGTCCTTATCTGATTTGCCTGAGGGTTAGTCTTTCATCCTGCCAGTATAAAAGTTTCACATATTTGCAAGATTGTTCTCAATATCCTTGTTGCCTAGCTTGGATTACTTCTAACACCATCTGACATACAAAGCTGATATAAGTATATTTTTTTGCACTTGCTAAACTGTTTCTGTGATATTTAATAATTATGTGCTTAGTGTTGCAAAGTTTCTACGTTAAACTGGTCTTTGCTTACTTTTGAACACTTACTCTGGCTAGCTCCATTTGATTTTCCCTCCCACCTGCCCTATTGTTGTTGTGTTCTTATAACTTGGTAGCTTTTGCTTTGCCTGCCTCTTATTATAAATTTGTTATTGGACATACCTCCCAGTCTCATCACATCAGCTCATTCTACCAAGTACAGTGAGACTATTTGTGAACGCCCACTGATAGGACCAAAATAAGCTCCTCAAGGAAGAGCAAACCTGTCTGGTGGACAATTGCCATTAACAGACTTTAAAATCAGAGAAAGAAATTGCTGTCTAAGAGTAAGAGGGAGTGAGCCCTAAACTGAAAACACTCCCTCCTCAGCTTAAACAAGTAAATAAGACTTCTTGTGAAGTCCTCCTTAAGCTAACTATGAATCCAAATTAGCTTCCTCAACTAAGGACAATCATAAGGCATTCTTTAGTTACATCTGTCACCTAAAAGGAAAGGCCCAGATGTGTGCCAAACTGGTAGTTAATGATACCACATATACCAAGCCTGTAGACATTGTTAACCTGTTAGCTGACAGGTTCTGTGAAAACTTCACTCCCCTGTCCCTGCCACACTTACCCCAAGACATTCCTACCACCTGTCCTCTACCTTGTATCTCTAAAGAGCAGGTCATGAATGCCCTCTCTAAGGTCATAAACACAACATCCATGGGACCTGATAACATCACAGGCTGCATCCTACATGGGCTTGAGCAAGAAATGGCAATGCAATTGGGTACTCTTTTCAATCATAGTCTAAGCACTAGCTTCATTCCATCTGAATGGAAAAAGGCCATTGTTATCCCCTTGCACAAAGGTGGTGCTTCCACTGACCCTGGGAACTAAAGACCTATTAGCCTGACTAGCCTTATCTGCAAGGCCATGTACAGAATCATCATGGACTTTATCAACATAGATATTGGTAATATCCAAACACTTGACCCTACTCAGTTTGGATTTGTCATAGGGAGATCATGCCTTTTAAACATGGTGGATTTCTTCAAGACAGTCACCAAGGCCCTCGATGAGGAGAAATATGTGCATACAGCCTACCTAGACTTAGGCAAGTCCTTTGACACTATCCCCCACTCAGGCATAATTGACAAACTCACCCAGCAAGGTATCAACCTGTATATCATTAGATGGGTCACTAACTGGCTCACTGATAGAACCCATATAGACAAAATAGGGGATTCCACCTCAAACAGTAGACCTGTAACCAGTGATGTTCCACAGGGATCAGTCCTGGGATCTCTAGTGTTTGGAATCTATTTCTCAGAAGTGCAAGCTAAAACTAAAGGTCTGTGGCTGACAAAATTTGCTGATGACTGCAAACTGGGAGTGGTCATAGAATCTCCAAACAATGTCAAAATCCTACAAGAGGGTCTTACACAAACAAATGACTGGAACAAAAGTCATGGCCTTAAACTGAATGCAAACATTGTATCATCATCCTTTTCAGTATGAGTGATGTTCCTGCGAACTACCACATCAATAACAGCGCCATAAGTACGCACTCAGTGGTGAGAGACCTGGGCACACAGGTTGACAGCAACCTTACCTTTGATCACCATGACACCACAGTGGTAAGAAGGGAATTCTATACTGCTCATCTCATAAGTAAGGGCATTGCCTCCAGAAAAAAAAAAAAAGAAGTTATAACCCCCCTGTACTCTTCCCTCATCAGGCCAATAATTGAGTACAATGCCCCTTTTGGTATGCACCTTTCCAAGCACCTGCAGCAATTGGAGAGACCACAAAGGTTCCTCACAAAGAAAATTCAAGGTCTTCAGCATCTGTCCTATGAGGATTGTCTGAAATCTCTGTCACTTTATTCTGTTTCATACAGACTACTCAGAGGTGATCTCTGCCTTGGATATATGGCAATCTTTGACCCCGCTTTATTGGAAATGCTGCATATCCGTAAGTCAAATCATACATTATACCCTGCTGGAGGGACAGATTTGTCTCCCAGAGATTACCACACCTTTGGAATAGACTTCTGCATCATGTCAAGCAGAGCACCTCATTGGCCCTCTTCAAACACAATCTGGATGATTGGATGAGTAACCGTAAATTCACCCCAGGGGTTCCACCTATGTCCCTCTTGGACAGGGATATTAGGATATTAGGATTGTGGAAATAAGAGTAAAACTTGCCTAGGCTTATAAGAGCCCTAGGGTCATTAGCTTAGTAACCTCCTATGATCCTTTTATCTGCTTCCTGACTGTGCAGATCTGCAGTGCAAGTCTAATGCTGCTTAGAAATTGCTGCAGTAGGCCACATGATAATGATGCCTGATTTGGGTAGTGGCATATTGGAATTTTCATTCCCCCAGAAGTATGTAATGGTAGAAACAGGAAGTGCATCCAAAATCAAAGCTACAGGAAGTCCTGTCTGGGGACATATAAAGAGAGGGGCTGACTGTTAATTCAAAACATAACAGGAGTTACTGATGGAGGACACCCTTAGAGTTGGAGCTTAAGTTGAATTGCTTGGTATAAGAGTAAAGTACTCTATGGGTAATCAATCTGATAGCTTCAGCACTATTTGGTATCAGTAAAGGCCTTGAAAATTCTACTTTGGACTAAAGAGACAGAAATGGTAAGGGCACATACGCAGACAGTTTGTAGATTGGACATTAAACATTTTTTTAACATTATCTCTCTCTCTCTTTCCCTATATATTTATTATGTGAGTTTATGTGTGTGTGTGTGTGTGTGTGTGTGTGTGTGTGTGTGTGTGTGTGTGTGTGTGTGTGTGTGTGTGTGTATGCAAAGTAATTCTGATCAAGTTTCATTTACTATTGACAAGGTTGCATTGACAGACACTGGGCTCATTCAGAGGTAGGAGAAGTCATGGGGAGCCAGAGGTCACAGCTCTGTTCCATAGTTGTATAGTGTGGAGCTTGTTTGTGTGTTACATGTGCTGGTTATCAAGCAAGATAGTAGTGCATGTTTACGATATACTCTTAAGGCCAGTTGCCCTTTTCATGATAACTGATATCAATGATGGGCATCAAACCCGTACTGCTCATTCTGTTGCATTCAGATATTGATTGCAGTGGTACAAGATTTAAACCCATAGCACCTGTCTGTCATACACGGCAGATGTGTATACAGTTAGATGCAATTGTCAACAACAAAGCAACGAGGTGAGATGGAAGCAATCAAATCGCGTGTGACTTTTTTCCCATCAGGAGGCCATACAGTAACATTTCCCTGAATATTACCTGTTTTAACCAGTATTTTAAATGTTTTTAAGTATAAATTTGAAATGCTCATACTACTATTTGAAGTATATATACCTACAGTAAGGGTCCAAGTCTTGCATTGTATCTGGCTCTATAAATTAAATGGATGTGCATTTTAAAATGTTGGCATTTCTGTGATTCCAATGGTATCTTTTTAAAATTTTGTTAAAATACAGTTCTAAGAATCTGGTGCCGAAATTAAGTTTTTTTTATTCAGATCTATGCATTGACTGAGCAGCTGTTCTCCATACTGATGGTTCAAAACTGCTAAGTATGTGCTTGCTGATTAGAGTGCCTGGATATACTGCAGGCAGAGGAAATGTTATGGTACAAGGCAGGTATAAGAGTAATGTGCTCTGTGGGTAGTCAGTCTGATAGCATCAGCACCCTTTGGTAGCAAAATAAAGCAGAGTGATACATTCCCACCCATAGCAACATCACACTTGGTGCTCATAACCATCATTGCCAAATAATGTTCCCCAAGGTTAGTTGGATTTTCAAGGTAATTGTTTTCTCTTAGCAGATGCAAAAGAATAGCTCACTTGCAAAGGGCCTTATGGTTATTGTGATATTATATCCATGCCATCTGCCTTAGACAACCTCAAAATCAAAATAGTTTCAAGAAAAGTCCCCACACTCATCTTTTTAAGTCTAAATTCTACGCCTGCTCTCCATCCTGGTTAATCAGCCCCACCTCCACCACCACCATATTCACAATTTGTACTCTCAGACTGCAGACTTCCTCCTCTCATTAGTAACTGTAGAATTTTGATCTTTCCATAACTATTGATTTTAATCCTTAACCTTTTCTTTTGTGTAACCTTGATCAGGCATATTAACAACACAATCACCCCTCTTCCACTTTTACAGACAATTATTTAGATTTTTGCACATTTTAGTATTTTGGATCTCAGTCAGAACTTAAGTCTTGATCTCTGTCTCCTCCTGTACGTCTTTCCCCGCTCTTTTACCACTGGCTTACCCCAACTACTTCCTTCTTCACTGCACTCCCCCCACCTTTATCCTTCCTTCTGTGACAACTGCTGCTTGTCACACACATCTAGACAGCCAGTGTATGTTGAATGTGTAGTCACTGTACTTCAAACATTGTTGGTACTTACAAAGCACCTGATGTAATCTATTGCATGCTTTTCTCTCACTAAACATGTTCTTGTGGCTTTTCTCCCTGGGCCTTTGCTAAAAAGTGGCATTGCATGATCTAGTTGGACCTTCATGGTAACCAAATGGGAATAAATAAATGACTGAATAAACAAATAAATTGATAAATAATAAATAAATAAATTAATAAAAAGTAATGGTGCAGACCCATCTCATGCAAGCGACATCTTAACAAATGTCATCACAGTGTGCCAGTAGGAACAGCAAAGATAATGTGAGTGGGAGCTTAATTAGTACAGCTGACATGCTTAGATGCAAACAGAAACATAAAAAGAATGGCAAACCTTCTTCTTCTTCTTCTTTCGGCTGCTTCTGTTAGGGGTCACCACAGCAGATCAACTGTTTCCATTTCTTCCTGTCCTCTGCATCTTGCTCTGTCACACCAACCACCTGCATGTCCTCTCTCACCACATCCATAAACCTTATCTTAGGCCTTCCTCTTTTCCTGTTACCTGGCAGCTTCATCCTTAGCATCGTTTTCCCAATATACTCTGCATCCCTCCTCAGCACATGTCCAAACCAACATAATCTTGCCTCTCTGGCTTTGTCTCCAAACCTTCCAACCTGGGCTGACCCTCTAATATACTTATTCCTAATCCTGTCCATCCTCGTCACACCCAGTACAAATCTTAACATCTTCAACTCTGCCACTTCAAGCTCTGACTCCTGCCTTTTTGTCAATGCCACTGTCTCCAACCAATATAACATAGCTGATCTCACTACCCTCTTGTAGACCTTCCCTTTCACTCTTACTGGTACTCGTCTGTCACAAACCACTCCTGATACTCTTCTCCACCCACTGCATTCTGCCTGTACTCTCTTCTTCACCTCTCTTCCACACTCACCATTACTCTGAACTGTTGATCCCAAGTACTGAAACTCATCCACCTTCACCACCTCTACTCCCTGCATCCTCACCATTCCTCTATCCTCCCTCTCATTCACACACATATATTCTGTCTTAGTCCTGCTGACTTTCATTCCTCTTCACTCTAGAACATATCTCCACCTCTCCAGGGTCTCCTTCACCTGTTCCCTACTCTCACTAAAGATCACAATGTCATCTGCAAACATCATAGTCCACGGGGACTCCTGTCTGATCTCGTCTGTCAACCTATCCATCACCATTGCAAATAAGAAAGGGCTCAGAGATCCTTGATGTAATCCCACCTCCATCTTAAATGCATCCGTCACTCCCACCGCAGACCTCACCACTCTCACACTACCCTCGTACATATCCTGTACCACTCTTACATACTTCTCTGACACTCCCGACTTCCTCATACAATACCACAACTCCTCTCTAGGCACCCTGTCATATGCTTTCTCTAAATCCACAAAGACACAATGCAACTCCTTCTGACCTTCTCTGTACTTCTCCATCGACACTCTCAGAGCAAACATCGCATCTGTAATGCTCTTTCCTGGCATGAAACCATACTACTGATCACTAATCATCATGTCCCTTCTTAACCTAGCTTCCACTACTCTTTCCCATAACTTCATGCTGTGACTGATCAGTTTAATCCCTCTGTAGTTACTACAGCTCTGCATATCACCCTTATTCTTAAAAATCGGTCCCAAAACACTTTTTATCCATTCCTCAGGCATCCTCTCACTTTCCAAGATTTCATTAAACAATCTAATTAAAAACTCCACTGCCATTTCACCTAAACACCTCCATGCTTCCACATGTATGAATGGCAAACCACAGGCAAATAAAAAAGATTAAAAAGCTATAAACATACATATTTTACTGAACACAACTATTAGTATTGGAGTAATAAACATCCAGATGACTTTTGTCTAGGGCAAATTTAAGTTATATCTGACCAAAAAGACCAGGTTTCTGGAAATCTGCACAGTTCCATGGATGCACGAGTCATACTGGAAGGCATTTGCATCTTTGTTTAGCAACACAAGAATAAAGGAAAGAACATCAGATGGTTTGCCCCATTAACAACATTTTCTTATGAAGGCCCCCTATATGCTAATATCTGGTTCAAGAACGCCTAAGAATAGGCACCCCCTCCCCACAATAATTCTCAGTGTGAAAGATGATGGAAGGTATTTATTATTTGTTGGGTAAAGTGTTAGCTAATAAATCACTCTGAAAATAACTTATTGTGGTGTCTTCATGGTGATGCTTCTTTGGGTGTTGTTAGTTTGGCGAATATTTATGTCATCTCCATGAAAGAAACATTCATTGGAACTAGCACCATTGAATATAAATGGCACATTCTGTCAAAGTCTACTAATTAATTATGTAAATTAATGTTCTTGCAGATAAGCAAGAATTAGAAAGCATACCTCTCAATTGTACAGATTTTCACAGAATTTCCAGATTTTTGCCTCATATTTTTGGTCTTTTTCTCATAAAATTGTGGTTTTCTAGCAAATCACTGGCAAATCATTGAGGGTTGAAATCAGAAAATACTGACAGACATTTAAGTTTCAGACTTCATACCCTTCAGAAAATTCATGCTTATGCAAAACCTGTTATTCTATTAACTTGTTAAGTTTGTAAGAGCAATATTTAGAAAGTGTCCCTATTTTTGGTCCTTTGTCCCCATATTTTTCATAGCATTGTCCAGATTTCTTGCTCTAAGAGGTTGAGAGGTGTGAGAGTGGGACAAAGCGGGTAGACAACCTGGGCACAAGGTTTTAGGGAGTGTGAGTGGATGTTGTCAATTGTTTGGTTCTGCATTCATTTCTGTACTGTCATTTCTGAATGCCTGTATGGAAATACTGCTTTTGTAGTCTGGACTGAAGCAAAGCACCTGCTTCAGAGCTTCATCTGTGATATAATTCAGCAAACTGCTTGCTACAAATGTAGCAAGCCATTTGTTACAGTTTTTTCAAAGCAGAAGACCTTTTTTGCCCGTTGAATTCAGGAGAACAGCATAAGACCTGGCACTTCCTTAGGAGACAGCTGAAGAATGCCAGGTCACAGGACTTTTTTTTTTTTTTTGGTCTTCAACTTAGAGTTGAGGGGCTCCAGAATGGAGACCATCAGTGGGTGCCATATGTGGAAATATCATGATAGTAATATGCTCTGGGAAGAACTCCAGCACTCTCCACACTTCCACAACTTAATGTATGTTAGAAAATGGGCAGAAGATGAAACAAGACTCTTTGGAGAACATTCTCCAACATGGTATTAATTTATGAAGAGAGTCTACAGCTTCATAGCAACATATTAAACTGCTGTGATGAAAAAACACACACATACAGGAAAAAAAGCAAATGACCACCATGTTGATTAACCTCACTCTCTCTCTCTCTCTCTCTCTCTCTCTCTCTATGTTTCTGACATCAGTTCCCTAAAATATATTACTACTGCTATTTCTGTATTTTTTTATTTGATCACAATCAGACATATGAAGTGTGCACTGTCAGTAGAGTGCTGGGGACATTTGTTTGTGAGTCTGTATGTATTTAAGTATATATATGTGTGTTTGTGACTTTCTGAGTATATATGTGCCACTGCATGCACATGTGTATGCATATGTGTGTGTGTGTGTGTGTGTGTCTGTGTGCACGCATGTGTGTGTGTGTGGGGGTAAATATGTGCACATGTGTGTGTAGACATTAAATACTTACATAACTAAATTTTTGTATGTAAAATACTTCTTCCAATAACATTTATATATCCTATACCAACTTTGAAACATTAGACGAGGAACTATTTTACATTAGAACCATAAAAAACATAGGTTCACAGGTAAGTGTAGGCTAGCTGCCTTTGTTTTCCTTTTTAAGCCTATCCAATTTCCCTTTTTGTGCTTGAATTAACCCCTCCCATTTGGTTAGAGATTGGCCTTACCCATCCCATGGTCTGGAACGATGTATTACCGCAGATGTGAATAACTGGGACCATACCATAGATAATTTTGAGGGGACACGTGTAGGGTAAAGCATTTAGTTGCTGCATTTGTCCATTAGTAGTATAGGGGACAGTCTTTGGGTAATTATCTTGGACTTAGCACCCTATTCTTTCAAAGATAAGTCACCCAACTAAACAAAACAACTGCAAAACCCCATTACTAAAGAAAGCAAAGCTATCCAAACAATGGATGAATCATGAGCAATATGGAGGGAGAGCAAAACTGGTTTCCATTATTATATTAGAAATTTAGGTAAGCACTTTTTACTGCAATTGCAGATGTTGTCAGCTCTCAAGGCACCTTGCAGATACCACATTTTGCATTGCCATACTATTCTAGGACTGCAATGTGTCCTTTTAATCTTTCCCTTCCAGTACAGATTCTGAATGGTTTGGTGCTGTGTTTTGCTCCTTGGGAAAGTTGTCATAATCATAGAAGAAAGAACATCAAGTAAGCTATTATATTTGAGTAAAGTGGAATAACTAGGTGGCTTAACACTTCCTTTGAAGGCTCCCTGTTGGGACTGGACAGGAACAAAAGTGAAATGCTTGTGATAACAACCTGCAAGGTTACCAGTGGTGGTTGTAAGTTCATTCACAATAAGGAAAAAGCTAAGAAATTATTTAAAATACTGCAGAAATCAAGAAAACACAAAGAATGCAGTGAAATTATAGTCTAGCATCTTGACTGTGAAATGATTGGTTAGATACATATCCATTATGAATGGAGGTTAGAATGCTAAGTTCCCTGAAGACCTCATGTGATCTGATTTTAAATGGAAAATTATGTATATTTGGTGCCTCATGCCACAGTCAGAATACTCTGTTAGGACTTAATAATATCCTCTCCATATTTGCCTCCATTAAATGTTTTGTTCCTTGTGAATCATATTACTTTAGCAGTGCAACCTGCATAAATACATTTCTGCTGAAGTCATGCTGAAAACATTTTCTACCTTGCTGTTGTTGAGCTGGTTGAAATGAGGGATTGCTCATAACCTTTCTTTCCTGTTTCCTCTTCACTTTAGCTACCCCATGCAACATCAAGTTAGTTGCCTTGCCTTGTATTTAAGTTGTTCCTTGGCTTGTTTGAATTTAGTCTGACGAAGTGCTTATGCACGAAAGCGCTTACTTTTCTATTTAATAAGTAACACTTGTCATTTTAGCTGTGCTGGTTATTCCTTCTTACTTTTGCAGGTAAATAAGATCTCTGCTGTTAGTTTAAAGTATTGTTGGGATGGTCAGTAGTATTCGGGTGTAACTCTCTCTCTTACCCCCTCCACATGCACACATATACATGTTCACACGCACACACAAAAGTAAGTGCATGTCACGCATGCTTGCACACATGCATGCTCTCAGGAGCTACAGTGCTGTTTCATAATAAGAGCAGTACCACAGTTAAGTAGAAAATGAAATTATAAATCTGCTACTAATGTGAAGAATGGCCAAATAACCTTGAGCAAGATAGTGCTCAAACGTCACTCAATGCAGCAGGGACAGATTTTGCAAAGTTGCATAGGGAAAAGGTTAGCCCAGTGAAGGTCGTAAACCAATTCATTTATAATGTTTGATGCCTACCTCCAAGTATATCTTAATTTTATTTTAGGGGGTTCTAGGTCTGCTTGTATTACATGTATTCGTTAAGCAGTGTTACATCAGCCTCGCTTTCTTTTAGAAGATAGAATCATTTCCCTGCAGATATAAGAAAAGAACAAGCACACAAACTTCTTGGAGCACCTAAAGTAAAAAATGCACCTGCACCATTTTCTGGACAATGCTTAACTACAACAAACACTGAGAAATCCATCACAATCATCATAGCATAACAGAGAACTGTCTTCTTGAAGTGAAACACTTGCAAATGCATAGCTACATCTTTAAATTGTTAAGTTATGCCATGTGTGATTTAAGACAGAGAAATACCCTACTGTTACAATGTTACTTTTATAAAATAGTAGTGGTGTACAAAATAGAAAAGGTACCTATTGCTTACAAATAGCAGTTTTACTGGCCTAATACTTTTGCTTATTTCACACGCACATGAATTGAGTCATCATTTGTTTCTTTTCTTTGCCATTACAAACACATAACTGTGTTTTATACCTCAGGCTATCTTACTGATGCATCCTTTTAACTGAGTGTGTTTATTTTCAACATTTAATTATATGCATATGTCATGTGTTAATAAAGATCCAGAGTGTATGTATGTATGTATGTATGTACTTGCCTTACTGCAGGTTGTGACACCCCTGCACTGGCCCAGTAACCTCAATCCTCACCACTGGCAACAGCTAGGGGGCATACACATTGGGAGGATGACAAGTATATACACACACACACACACACACACACACACACACACACACACACACACACACACACACACACACACACACACACACACACTAAAGCGCAATTTCCTTTAAGAGCACACAGAGACCACAGTCAGTTTGGGGCTGGTTTCTCCCTCTTTCTCCAGATCCCTAATAAGACTCCCCACTGGCACGCTTATAGGGTTGAGATCTCAGCTGAGTGGCCAAGCCAAAGCCTCCAGCACCCTCTTTGTCCAACCAATGCTTCATGTCCCTGCCGAAGTAGCTGACACACACTTTGAGATTTGATTTATATACAAACACACACACACACCTGAGAAAGGCTGGCACAAGTTTACTAGCTATGTCCCCTTCTGCACAGACAGTAAGGTAGTTGGCCAACTGTTTATCAGCTGTTATAAGGCCCTTAACAAAGGTTGTCCAATTCTACTGTGTAATGTTACTAATAATCCAAATGGTAGTCTTGATCAAGCACCAGGCTATTAGTAGTGGTCTGTACAGTGTCACCAAGGCAAGGCAAGTACTCCCAGAGCTTAAATATGTCTCACAAATATCAGACACAAAGATAGGTTTAGATATATTTAATAATAAATAAAAGAACAAGACAATACTCATTCAATCAACACAGTTACTTCAGAGTTCAAAATCACAGGGAATATTTTAAAACAACATTGCAGGACAGTCTCAAATAAATACAGAAAACATCTAAACTAAATTTTACTATATTCATATCTATATCTAAAAGATATACTATGCCCTAAATTTTACTTACAGACAGGCAAATGCAGATGATGATGATACATTGATGTTCTTGCTAGAAAATGCACAGTCTCTCTCTGAGAGAGTTCTTAAATCAATAGCACATTTTACTGCTGGGTTAGCCTAGATGACATCAGTTTTTGTCACCTACCTTCAGTTCCCAGGCTAAACCAAAAACTAATAGATTTAACATCTCTGTTTTAAAAATACATACCTCTTTGATGCTTGCCAGATTGTGGAAGTCGTAAAACAATAAAACACTTTACATAACAATGCAGAAGGCACCCTAGTTCTAGACATCCTGTCTCCTTGCTGCATTGAAACTACCTTTTATGACACAATCGTAAAACACTTTAATTTCAACTTATTTTCTTGAAGTTTTGCAAGTTAACTCTGTATGTTCCATTTTCTACTATTAAAACATACTTTCCACAGGTATATAGTTTATATACATTGCTGTTCCTTTCCAGTAGGATATACTGTGGATACATCCTTGAAGCTCAGTACTATATAAACCCTGTTCAGCACATACTTCTGTACCAGTGGTTTAATATACACATAACATATTTATCTTACATTTGTAAGACAAGCATATGAATCATGTTGATATTCACAAATGACATATGATTATTTAAACTATTCCAGATAGCTGGGCTGGCAGTATTTCCTTCTGTTACATGTCTATAAAAATCATATTAATATTCACAAATAACATAGACTTATTCACAAAATTCCAGCTAGCTGGGCTGGTATAATTTTATTTTGTCACACAAGTCATGGTGCAAAGGGGTCTGCAGACCAGCCCATCTCCCCACTTAACAATGTCCAACAAACAAACAAACAATAAATAAACCTGGAAAATGCAGACAAACTAAGGCTTGATGTTCCTTCCACCTGATTAAACACTTATGATTCATGTGCTTTCCTGAAGGCATTCTGATTTCTTCCCTCCTGCACAAACATGCTGCTTAGAAGCTTTTTAAATTATCCCTACATGTAATCTTTGCTGTTGTCCATATTGCTTGCTGCTTGGGCTATGGCTGAGAATGATCTGTAAGCATTAGTTACTTAACCAAATAAATAAAAGTAAGCTTTCAGAAATAGTTGTAAGAAGTTGTAGGTAGTATTTTTCCATTTCTTTTTTCTTTTTTTTTTTGATCCCTTACACCATCCATTCCAGCCCAGCACCCCAGTGCCTGATGTCCATTCTGGGTTTACTGTCTAATCTCCCACCCCCAGACTTACTCTGGCATTGCTGAGGGCTGGTCGATAGGATCCATGGGATCTTTTATATCCATGGCAACTGAGCTAAACTATCCTCAATGTGTGTTGTTTACTCAAATATCAGATAAATACGTAATAAGAAAGGTATTATCTCTGGCTTCTTGCAGAGTGGTGATCTGATATTTATCACAGAAATGTGGTAGGAAGAAAAACTTTGATCCTTATCTTATGGCTTTTCTGTGATTCTACCTCCTAGGAGAGGAAGGATCAGGGATGGGGTTGTTATTTGTTGTCATGTGCTACTCCATCTGGCTACTGTTAACCTGGGGACACTAACTCATAAAGGTTTAGTATGCACAGTTGTAGCAGCCAAAACAAGTCAAAATGCAGCTGTTTCAGAAAAAATATGGCAAGGCATTGCATGAACGACACGTCTAAATCAAAACAAACAAACAGCCGGATTCACAAGATGGTACTTCATTCAAGAACCGTGCAGGTACTAAACATGCGAAAAAGGCGGATAGCCAAACAAATGAAAAATCATTTCACAATCGTGCCCATGAATACGGCACATTGTTCTGCAAATGAGTTTGTACTGTGTGTGAAAAAGGTAAAGGGACTTATTGATTGAAGGCTTGATCAGCATTGATATTTACAACTATATAGTGGTTCCCATCCCAAAAACACCTAACTTATTTGGTTTACCCAAGATTCATAAAAACCTTCAAAACCCCCCTATGAGGGCTTTAGTCAATGCTTGTCTTTCACGCAATGCCTTGCCATATTTTTTCTGAAACAGCTGCATTTTGACTTGTTTTGGCTGCTACAACTGTGCATACTAAAGTTTAGAAAGTGTTCTCATCGCAGCTTGGTGCTTTCCCCATTGCTCAAAGAACATTTAAAAAAAAAAAAATTATTTTTCATGTACTGTTGTTGCATTCTGTTGGCGTTGAAATGACAAGCAATTTCTGTGTTAGATTTTTAACACAGAAATAAACATATTCGGTTATTTAATATTAGAAATAACATTTCTTTTATTAGAAACGCCTTTGAAATTCCGCTTATTGCAGACTCCTAGTTGAGTTTCACTGTTTATTTATTCATTTATTATTGATTCTTCATTATGCATTAGAGATGTGTACTCCTTACTACCTTTTCTGTTAAGGAATGGATATTATATTTGGTTGCAAGCATTACTTCATTTTATTTTATTTTTAATCACAAGATTCTGTATGAGTTTTGTTTTACCCTATGAAAAGTTGTTTGCTAAAATGTATTTTAAGGGAAACAAACAGTATTTACACTTGATTAGGTTCATGAATCTTCACTAAGACATTCTTGATTACTTTTATCAAGTTCATGTTTCTTTTTTGAAAACTTTTTTATGTTTGACACCCTGTCTACACTAAGTGGACATTTATTTATGCTTTTAATGTAATACAACTTTAAATGTGAAGGTATGTCAGTGGGTTCAATTAAGGCAGCTGTTTGTAATTTTGTAACACACACCCCTTTTTTGGGGTTTTAAATTGTGTTTGATGTTTTTTTCCTTTGTCTGAAGAAGTCTTCCTACTAAGGGAGATGAAAAGCGCTTTACTTTTACATTTTCTAATAAACCTTTGGAGTTTTACACCTGCTGGTTCTGAACCTTTTGGTTTGTATTTTGGGGATACAAATGGATAGTTTTGGTTATATATAATTTGTCCAGTTACTCTGGCTCCCCTGCATCCCGGTCACCTGGCTCTATACCTCTGGGATCTTCTCCATCAGTGGTTGAGAAAATTTCTTACACCAGCCACTTGTAAAAGGCCACTGAAAACCTATGCAGCTGGTCTCTTGTTTTAACATTTTCTTACAGCATTTTATTTTACTTCAGCCAAAACATTTTAAAAGTTCAATTTTAATTGAAATATTTTAACATTTTTTGTATACGTGACTTGGTATATTTTATTTTAATGAAACTTTATTTAAATTTGAACTCTTCAGACATAACTTTTAGACAGTTCTACATGACAGATGGATAGATCATCAGGTTGCATATTTTGTTTTATTGGGTCTGTGCATCTCCCTGACATGCTGGCATAAAACGTCATGCCTAGAACCACAAAAGTCAGCATATCACATTACCAAGATAACACAATGTCAGCATGCATTTTTCTGATGTTATAGGCTTCTGGGTGCCTTAGCAAAGCAGAAAATGTGGTTCTTCCAGCAATGCAAGGTTCATTCATAAGAAAATGATTGTCGTACTGATATCCTTCAATATCTCATTTTTAATCCCCGTGCTTTCTGTATTTTTAGAAGTAATTTCTTTGCCCTCTCACAAGCCAAAACACTATTATCCATAAGCCTAACCTAACCCAGCTATGTTAAGTTTTAACAGCTGCAGTGGAAAGCTCATAGAAACAGAGGAAATTAATGTATCTGCAAGGCAAACAATATGTCAGAATTTAATATTCCAAATTTGCAGGGCTGCAATGAGACTTAGCAGGGCTGACTAAAAATAAAGTAGCAAAGAAAGTAGCTGTCAGCAAGATAGTCTCCTAATTTTGCATTTATTAATCTTTTCCACTCTTTCTTTTTCTACAACTTAAATTATACAGAGTACAACTATTTTCACATTTACAAGAAACCATAAATGACAAGTGAGAATACTTATTCCAGGAGTATCACACTTTCACACTGCATTTTGCTCTGCACTAAATGTCTTATTTTGTATCTAGCCTTTCCACTTTCATTTTTAATCCAAAGATCTCTTCCCATATACTATATTAAAATATTTATAGCTTGTTTGAGAAATGTGCCAAAGTATAGTGGCACCTTGCTTTTATTTTTTATTTCTGTTTATCTCTTTTCCAAGCTACTTCTCTCCAGCATACTTTATTTCCTTTCTGCATCCATTTTCATCCTTTCATATCAGTGTTGCATTTACTGAATACTGAAAAAGTACAGTGACTCAGGAATGGCATAAGGTACTCATGACGAGTTGCGGCATCACATAAAAGTCTACAAGTATTACTACTACGACCAAAAGATCATCTGCACCTAAGAGGCACAGTGCAGGCTACTAAGAGAATAAGCTGCTTTTTACATGTAAAAGCTGGATTTAAGGAGTATAATACTCCTTTCTATGATGCTTGTAAATGTTCAGGAAAGCACGTAACAAAAACAAAAGTCAGTAAGCCCCCTTGTAGACATGCATTAATTGAATTTTATAATACTTATCTCACCGGGGATGCAAAAAAAAGTAAGATTGGATTACTAGGAGTGATGACTAGCTTTTTATGTAGTTAAAATTATTTTTGGCTTCACATATTCAAGTCACCTCTGTTTGAGAGTCAGCCATGCATACTGGTCATGGGCCATGAGGGGAAACAAGTCTGCTGAGCAAAGCAAGTTTAGGAGTTTAGTACTGTGGTATTTAATTAAACTTTTTGCCTGTTATTTTTACCTTTCTTGAGAACTTTTTCATCTGGCAACTTAAAACATCACTATTTGATGTTATCAAGCTGGGAAAATGTATCATGTTTATGACATAGACTCTTTTGGCAGCAGCATGTTGTATATTAATGAGAAAAAATGGAGGGGAGTCATCTCTTTATTGAAAAGCTTATTAGTCATGCATAACCTTACAGATTGTATTTGGGGAGAAAAAGAAGTTCACTGCCTTTATTTTTCCTTTTATGGTTGTCTTAACCTTTCTAATGGTTTATTCTGTAGATACAAGATCAGAGTGACACCTGCACTAGGTCTGTATAACCTCATAATTAGATACTTTCTTGTCAAGTGTTTACAATGTGTCCATGATCAGGTCAGTGACCATTTCCATTCCCTACCCCTGCAATAATTCCTGCTGTGATCACATAAATATTAGATGCAAATCAGGCTTGTCTAGTCCTTTTACAGACGATGCTTTTAAGATGTATGAACTTTGCTGCCCAAGATCTATGTGATATGGTGCCCTGGACTGTGAATGTCAGGGGTGCTTTGGGAAAAGCATATGTTGTATAGGTGTGTGTGTGTGTGTGTGTGTGTGTGTGTGTGTGTGTGTGTGTGTGTGTGTGTGTGTGTGTAGTGTACAAGTTCTCTACTGACTGCAGCTCAGCTTTCTTTGGAGAGAAAGTCTGATTGCTAAACAGGAAAGGACGATTAAGAAATAAAGCTTTTAAATGCTTTTGCATTCAACTTAATATGTTTCATTAGGTTTTAAAATAAACATAATGAAGACATAAGAAAGAAATGAAGAAATAAGAAGAACATTTGCTGTTAAGGACCCATGAATAAACAACTAAAATGGGTGGAAGACGACACAAGCAGCAAGCTACAGTATTCTTTACCGCAATGGTAAGTAGGATTGTGACAGACACAAGTCAAAATCTCCTCTTAAAACCCTTCTACTTGCTTCCACACTAACTCTGAGGCCTCTATTAAGATGGTGGGCAGCGTACTGTAAATGCCTGTGATACAGTTAACAGAGCAGCTTGCCTCTTAATGTTAATAATACTTAAACAGCTGGAAAGTATTTCTTATGTCCATTGATCAAGCACTGTGATTGTGGCTTGTTTTAATGTTTCCAGGAAATTCTGAGCAGCCATCTGAGTACATCTACTGTGGATTTGCAGAATTAGTAAAGCAGAAACATAAAATAAAACAATGGAAATAAAAGGGACTTAAAAAACTTAGCTAACTTCACAGTTCAATGAAATGTCAGTTTTAATTGTCCTGGATGCAAATGTTTTCTAGAAATAGTATCAGGTCAATTAAGAGGTGTTTATATCGATATATCTATATCTATATATATCTATATATCTATATCTATATATATCTGGGTCTACTTTACATGGCGACATTTCATAAAGTTGAAGACCATATGGCTAAGACCATATGATCGACTTTCGAAATGTCGACCATGTTAAAAAAAAAACAAAAAACAAAAAAAAACACAATAATCGCTTACCTTCACATTGCTAGCAGGAGGGCAAGCCCAACTGCACCCCCACACCCCCAGAACATAAATATACCAACTCCGAGATCGCACTACAGTGCAGAAGATTGAAATCTTTCTATTCTGCACTATACGGAGATGCCCGTTCTGCATAGTTGACATTTCAAATGTCGATCATATGGTCTCGACCATATGGTCTTTGACTTTATGAAATGTCGACCATGTGAAGGTGACCCCTATATATATATATATATATATATATATATATATATATATATATATATATATATATATATATATATATATATATTTTTTTTTTTCATGTTGAACTATCATCTAAAAAAATCCTCTCAAACTTGCTGTAACTGAATCAAAATGTCAGAAGCATCATTGCTCATTATTATCACATCAGCAGAGCTGTGGCCTTAGCAACATGGACTACTAAATCCATCCATTCATCCAACCACAACCCCTTTTTCCATTTTTGCGCATGGAGTTGGGATGTCACTTCAACAGTGACAATCATCTAAAGGCAAGGTTTACACCACCAGGTGGCTAGCTCTGCACAGTAGTTCTTTCACACCACACACTCAATGCACACTTACACCTATGTCCAGTTTAGAGTGTCCAATTATCTACTACTTGTCTTTGGAATGTGGGAGGAAGCCAGGCCACCTGGAGAAAACCCACGCGAACACAGAGAGTACATGCAGACTCCAGACAGAAGGCACCCTAGCTGAGAACCGAACCAGGGAACCTCTCAGACTTCTAAAGACATTCCATATTTAGAAAGACCACTGTTGTTCCACAAAAGAGTTTCACTTCAACTGTTTATTATAAACCTTCCTGCAGCACTTGCTTGACATTCTGTTAGGAAATGTTCTGAAAATAATTATCTTAATTTGAGAAAGCACAGTTGTGTGACTTGTTGATTTAGTGCTTGAAATTCTCAGTGTTTTCTTTTAGTGCAGCCTGATTTGGCAATTTATTCCTTCTGCCCATGACAAGGTAAATCATTTTGTGTTATCTCCTCTTGTACCAAGTACATCATGGTGAGTTTGGGCTTTAGCTCCCTTATCATAAGGCATTACCTTGCCTTTGACCTGTAGTAAGTAAATAGATTTCACTGAGAGACTAACAGGTAGCAGTTAGTTTTGTCATAATAATAATAATAATAATAATAATAATAATAATAATAATAATAATAATAATAATCAGAAGCTGACTTGTTAAAGATCCCATCCTAATTTTATTATTTGAAAATTTGTCCACAAGTGATCATTTGGCAGGAAGAGAAGTTGACCAGTTAATTACAGTGAAACTTATTCTAATAAAAAGTTACTGTAGGTTCATAGGTAGATACTACGCATGCTGTTCAGGCAACCATTGAGGAGCACAGCCCAATTTCCTAGTTGCCCCGGAGCACTGTCTTGTTAACTGACTTGTTTAGAGTCACACAGTAGGCAAATGAAGGCTGAGAGAATCAGACTGCAGAAAGTCCTGTGCATTAAGCACCAGAGCAGAACTATATATATATATATATATATATATATATATATATAGAGAGAGAGAGAGAGAGCAACCAGAGGTCAGGATTGAACCACAAACACTGAAATTGTGTGGGAAAGATCTTACCAACAACCAACTGCAGTGCAAACAATTAACCAAATAAATTAATTTAGGTGCATATTTCATAAATTATCATTGCGTTATATGATGGAATTTAAAAATGACTATTTTTGTTCTAAGGAAAGCACACAGGCATCACCTCTTCCATACATTAAGATTAAATCTATAATATTTGGATTTGTAACTAAAACAAACCATATTTCATGCTAGGGTGGCAACATTTCTGCAGCTGTTGAAAATTGCTTGATATATTAATTATTCTTATTGTTTTATTACGTAAATGTTTTTTCTCTATTTATTTTATTGAATATACAACTAATAAAAATTATTAAAAAAAAAAGAAAGAAAATACGTGAAGATACTAAAGACTTTGTGCTCTAGACCAAATAAACAACATTGCCAGGTTAATCTGACAATGCAGTAGTTGCACTTTTTGCAAAAGATATTGCGATATAGTTATCACCCACAAGTAACTGAACAAAATGATAGGTTTCACATCTCAGAGCACATTACAGACCTGGAGTCGCATGGTAAATCTCCCCTAATAAAGTGCTGCAGAAGCTTTACCTTTATGAGTGGATAATCTTTGTAATAAATCAGTAGTAATAGTATTATTTTTATGAAATACATCTCATTATATAGGAAAAGCAATATCTAAAATAGATACATAGGTACAAACACACACTAACAACACTATATCCATCCCCTTACCTAACCCTTACCCTAACCCTAAAATACACTTACTCACACACAAACGTACAAATACTTATGCCGCACCTATCTTCAACCCTAACTCACTACCGCACACTCAAACACATAACCCCTCTGATCTCATTCACCCATCTTGATGAAACACACCATTGACATTTAGACTACTCGGCTATCCATACCATCAAGATTAAACATCACCCCTGCATTTGGTGACCAAACACACATTTGACAAAACACAGGGGACCTATATATATATATATATATATATATATATATATATATATATATATATATATATATATATATATATATATATATATCCACACACACACACACACACACACACACACACACACACACACACACACACACACACACACACACACACACACACACACACACACACACACACACACACACACACACACACAGATATATGATTCTGTTAATAATAATAATCGAATGTAAAAAAAACATTGATTACTAAATAGTTAAGCCCAAAACATGGAATATTTAATGCTCAGACGTTTCAACATCTGATCAGTCACAGCACTAGTAATGCTCCTAAACCATACAAAAATAAAATAGCAACCACCACAATAATACAAGTCAACTATCAAACTCATTAAGCAAAAAACTTTTATGTGGTGTGATTTTCCTCTCATACTCACTTACAAAAATATACCAACTCCATGATCAAACAACCTCCTCAAAAAGGCAATCAGCCCTAAAAAGCATAATCTGTTCCCACACAAAGCTTGATCATTTTACCATACATCCCAAAGTGCACCTTCACTGCACTGTCAATTATTTGAGTAATTTAACAAAAATGCCTATATATACATCTATATATACCTTTATATCGTTATAGTTATATATGAGAGAAAGAGTAAGCATATCGAACAAGTCATATGCATTTTTCCAGATGTTTTTGCCCCTTTGACTGCCAAGCATTAAAGCCCCACATCAAATTCAAATACATTGATTCCTTAGTGGTGAAGAATCATCAGCCCCACTAATGTGAGTGCCATCAGGCAAAACCATCATTCATGCAGACATCAGGGAATTTGTGCTCTTACTGGCATCCCAGCAATGATAGCATTTAAGTCCTTAATTCCAATCCTAGGTGGGCGAATGGACTAAGTACATCACTATGGGAACTCCTAGATGGCATGCCTTCATATTATCACCAAGGTATGTCCTAGAGACTTGTGCCTTAGACATCTTAGCTCACAAAATGTGTACTAAGGACATGTTATACATATGTATACTGATGCCCACTTTTTATGCTTGCATGTTGAGGACACATCCGGTGTTGGAAGTCAAACCAACACTATGTTGGTGGATGCTGGGCAGTTATGGGTTGGTCCAGAAGATGAAATGTTGACAACAGTGGCAGTGTTGTTGTTGTTATAGTTGCTCTTCACACACAGTCTTACATGAGCATTACAGATCGCATAGACATGCCTTTGCTAATGGCTGATTATGACACCTTCAGTGGTTGGAGTGGGAACACATTTAGTGAGAGACCTGCACTGTTGAAGTCATCTGCATTATGCCCAGCTTCTGTTTCTGTACTCAAACAGATAACAAGTGCTGTTGACTGCTGTACTACAAAAGACAAGGTATTCAGGCACAATGACCTGAGTACAGATTGTATCCACTGAGAGGGAGTCCAGTACTGTGCACAGGCTGTGGATATGATGGACAATCCAAAACTGCACCATTCATACTGGTCCCAGCTGTAGCACTAGAC